>NC_071334.1:17487674-17791126 GCF_027744825.2 Synchiropus splendidus
CATTTTAAAAACTGTAACTTGCTGACTTTTTAAATACATTTGTATGATGATAACATTACCTTTCCTTTTGATCTCTTTTTCACGATATTTCTTTGCGTTTTTTCAAACAATCTGTTGTTTCTGAAACTGAGTATGCTCCAACGCAGTGAGTTAATAAGCCAGGTGACAGAGTCCTGTTCTCCCTACTGTATGTTTAGTCCTGCTTTCGGACCGAGTGATGGGCCACCCAGAAAGGCCTCTACACACACCCCTGTGAAGCAAGACAGGTAAAGAAACCGCTCCACATGCAAGTGATGTGTTCGAGTATGAGGAGCTTCCCTCTTTGTGCTACAGCTTTTGAAAATTGACCAATGCTGTAGCATAAAGTCATCATTATAAATCTTGCAACCAACACAGCAACTTTTACCGATTTCTTTGCCCTGAATTTAGATAGTAAATGTGGCACCTTCAGTGCTTCTTTATCATCTAGCATCTAATTTCCCATCATGCCCCAAACAAATACAAGTTAGGATCCAGACCTGGTATTGAAGTGTGGATTGGTGGCTATTGCCTTATTGGTTGCTGCTGTGGGCGGTTAAGGGTTCAGTCATTGTCTGTTTTTGCCTCCCTCTGACCTCAGATAGATGAACACAAGGAAGAACAGGAGGGTTGTTTTATTGGCTTTTGAAAATTTCCTGCTCTTCTCACATGTGGGCCAGACTCCCATCTGTCCCCCAGACGGCTCTGGGTATATTCGTGCAGACCAATGTGAAGCCTCATTTGTAAAGTTGTGTGCGTGAAGCAAACAAGCCCAGTGAGTTATTCTACTGTATGGCTCTTACAAAGTTTGGATTATGATTTATCTCTCTGTGTGTAACTTTGTAACTTTGTTTGTGGTGAGAAATGTGTGTTGTTAGAACACGCAATAAATCCAAACTTACATTTATTGGTTTCATACAAAATGTCTTGCTTCGAAGCCACTGTACTGGCCGGTAACCATGTCATGATCCCTCCACCATGATCACTGTGTTTTAAGAGGTGTGCCTTGGTAGCGTCTGGAGCTACATTTTCCAAAATGAGCATATTGGTGACAGTAGTGTCATTGAGTGGGGTTGCTTATTGACTTCACCGCTGCTACAGACCAAACTACCGCACCCTTAACCATGACTGGACAAACTCTAAATGGCTCTCTTTTACTAGATCCTCTGCACATTCTCGAAGAACCATAAATAGATGGGGGCAGAGTGCTCCTGTGTAGTGTTTCCATAGAAACTAGTGAATGAGAGTTTTGTTTTTTTGTGTCACTTGAGACTGCCAACATCTCCTGAAGACTTGAGGGTGACAGAATTTTCATTTTTGACAAAAAAAACACCATCTCACTCTTATTTAACAAATGAAAAGAACATTTCATTCTACTTTTGTTTTGGAATCAATATGCCGACACTTGGGCTGTGGTACCAAGGCAACCTCCCCTCTCCTTCCTGTGAGTTTTCAGCTGCTTTAAATATGTATAAATGAGCAGGTTGCAAATGAAGCCTGCTGTACACAAGTTGTTAAGTTGCCATCAGGAATCAATTAAAAGCCGCTGCCTTGCTAATGGATTCAAGATGGCTCTCAGACCTCCCTCTTGTCAAGCTGCTCTCCTTCCCTGTGACATTGTCTGTTTTGTTAGTAAACAATGGCTGTCCAACAAATCACTTTTGACCACCTGTTCAGTGAGACAGGTGGGGCTTTTAGGTTAGCCAGGCCCATCCAACACCACTGACGCCATAAACCTTGGACTTATTGTTGGCGGTTCTGGAGTCCTGTGCTGCACCACCTGCAGTGCTCTCAAAAGGTGTCTCTGCTGAGTGCAGACGTGTCTGGCACATAAACACAGAGGGTAAAGGTTTCTGCTGTAGTTACATACAACCCTTGACCTGCTGACTCAGCAAAGATTAACTTTGACAATTGACTATGAAACCAACTGTTGTCGTGGCTAGATATTTAATGTGCATGAGTTCTGTTTTATGGTTGCACTCTTCTATACCATGCTTTTGTTTATTGCATGCTCAAAGTTCGTCTGTTTACAAGACGACGTCAAAAAGTCTGAGTCCAAATACTTCAAGGCAAGCGTAAAAGCACTCTTTCAGTCACTACTAGCCACCTTGTCCCCAATGTATGCTTACTTTTTTTAATCTCTTTCAGCTCTGCGGCTGTGCATTGAAGCAGGGCGCTGGAGTAATTAACTTATACTCCAGTGATGTGGAAATGAATACATTAAAACAGTCGTTCCTTTTACCACGGAGGTCTAATTGCATTATCTGCAGGGCTGAAGTAAATGAATGGTCACACATGCCGATTCCAGCTCGCTCGATTCTTCAATATCTCATTTATTACAAGGTGTCCCAGGATTTAGAACAGAGGTGGACACAAAAACCAAATCTATTCCAAAATGGCTGTCGGTGCGCTCATCGCTCGGCATCGTTTATGGGATGTATTGAAAAGCAATGTGCCTCTGTCTTGTGTTTCGTGGGAAACAGTGTTCTTTCACAGACCAGCTCCATTAATGTTGTTGCCTTATTTAAGTTGTTTCCTAATATTATTAGCCTGCTATCTATTCTATAGATACATTTACACAACCATCATGCTGTATATTTCTTTTCCTCAAGTCATTTTAAAAAGGCCTGTTTGTCTCTGCCTACTGCGGCTATATTTGTTTTTTCCTGCACCATCAATTATGGTAAAGGAAGTGCGTAATTAGTAACCCCAGCAAATTGCTCTCATGTTAAAAGGGGTTAGCTGTTTCACAGAAATCAGTTTTAGGAAGTTTTAAGAGTGCTGGGCCAGTTATCTACAGGCAGATACATCTTTGTCATGAGGTGCTTCTCTGTTAAGCATCTGCCTTATTGACTGAATGGCGTTGAATATGTATCTCTTCTTTCGACTTCAGTGTACAAACAAGCACTTTCGGCTTTAGTGGAAGACTTATTTTTATATTTACCATGTAATTAGAGCACTTTGTTGTCTTGTCATTGAAAACAAAATAGGAGCTCTTCCACAGTGATTTGCATTTTCATCACAAAAGTCCCTGCCAGAGCTGGGTGGGCTCAAAAGCCTGTTTTCCCCTGAAAGGAGGCCCAGTTGCAGTGCGCCGTGCAGGGGACTGCAATACCCCTCCCACTGTTCTCTCAAGCTGGACCCGTGGAGCAGAAGAGCAATTGGCTCTACGCTTAAGGCTATGTGATTCTCTGCAGCAGGGTAATGTCACCCTGGCTCACCATCACAATTCATTCTTACTTTTATTCTCCTCTGAGTCTTTAAACGCTTCATTAGCCTTTAACAAGACTGCAGCGCCTGCTCCGAACTGTAAATTAACCCTCTTCCCCCTCCGTCTCACTCCTTACCTTCCAAATCACTATTTATCCCATTACTCCCTTTCTGGTGTCTCCTTTCTGTGTAGCACATGTGATGCCCTCAGTTATTATTCTGATCACTGCAAGTGGTGGGGGAGTTGACTTGAAGTGAGGCCTTACTTTTAGTTTCTCGCCTGAAAAGACACATTGATGCGCCGCAGTCTTGCATCCCACCCCCTAAGTTGCCATCCGTCCTTCCTTGAATTATCATCCCCTGAATGGCTGGTCTAGTGCTGGGTTAGCACTGATTTTCCACTGGATATAGAAGCAGAGATACAAGTGAGATCATGAAAATGACTAGACAGAATCCTACTCAAAATAGTCAGGAAAGTGTGTTGTGTCATCTGTTTGTCATTCGTGTTCAACCAAGCAAAACTTGAATTCAGTCTTCTGGTGTTGGTCATGCAGATGTCAACCCTGGCCTCTACTTGCAAATCTAGCCTTCCCTTTTTCTGCTGCACTGCCCTAGGAGAAATTTGTTTTCTATTGGCTGTGAAACATTCATGGCTCCAACAGCTTTTGAATGACTCAGTGTCTGACCTTATCAGGAGCAGATTCTTAAACACATTTTATAATTTAGCCTGACTAATACCTGTGTACTTCTGGCAGTATTGTGGATAGAGAACTCAGCAAGAGACAAAGATCTTTTTTTCCCCTCATCCCTCATCTTTTGATTTGTGATCCAGTTTATTAGATAACCTAAATGTTTTTTAGAGACAATTATATTTTGATAGTGTGGTGGAGTTTGTGCTTCTTCTGACAGTGGAGAAATATCTGTTTAATGTTGGTAAGAGTGGCTTACAAAGCAGCCACTGTGTCTTGCTAGCTATTGCTGGCTACATGTAGCTGGTGGGAGACAACGGAGTCATTGGTGTCACCTTGGTGTTACAGTTTGTCTCTTTTTTTGACTGTGCACCACGTGTTTGTCTTTATTCTGACTGCCACCTGTTCACAATAAGCAACTATGGATTTGTGGCAAGAATAAAAGCAGTCGTATTAAAGGTCCTCCATGACTCTATTGTATGAATCACAGTGTACTGCAATTCATTATTGTACCTCACTTGACAACCTGCGTGTAGAAAGGAAACCCTCAAGTGATTGTTGCTCATTATCTGGAATCACCTTAACGTCGATTTAACCATGAGTCCTGGATGCCCATTTGGGTGGCTCAGGTGTCTTGTAAACAAGTGACGGATCAAGACTTAATCCCTCTGTTAATGATGTTTGTAATGCTTTCTTCCAGGGAATGCCTCAGCTCCCATGTGCCAAGGCCCTTTATAATTATGATGGGAAGGAACCAGGTGACCTCAAGTTCAGTAAAGGGGACATCATCATCCTGCGCCGGCAAGTGGATGAGAACTGGTACCATGGGGAGATGGGTGGAGTCCACGGCTTCTTTCCCACCAACTTTGTCCAGGTCATCAAGCCTCTTCCTCAGCCTCCTCCGCAGTGCAAGGCCCTGTACGACTTTGAGCTGAAAGATAAAGAGGCAGACAAGGACTGCTTGCCCTTTGCTAAGGTGAGACACTCAGGCAAAGCCACCTCACTGCCACATATTCCCTGCTGTAAAACAAAAATACCTTTCATTACAGTGACATTCCGCCTCCCAGAGCCGTAATTTTGAGAGGTTGTGTGTGTGCTAGAATGGACTGTCAAATGAAACACCCTGAGATGGTTTAGACTTTAGACCATGATTCTTGATGAACATCTGTAATTTGGCTACACCAAGACAATATGGTCCTGTGTAAAGAGACACAGCTACACCATTATAATCCAGTGCTCCTTAAGTTGTTCTGATTAAATCCAGATGTTTTTCTGCTCTCTTGTTAGTTGACTTAACGCCACGTGAGCAAAAACAAATTCTACCTCACTCAGTAGTTTTCCAAACGCAAGTGTACATGAGAGGTCTCTTCCTCCTCATTGTAAAGAAAATGCTCCAGTTCTCAAGCAGATTCTGGCCCTGAAGGCTACTGAAGTATCGGACTTTGTTCCGTCTTAAATGTCCTCATGCAGTCGTCTTACATTTCAGGATGATATTCTCACTGTGATCCGCCGCGTGGATGAAAACTGGGCTGAAGGAATGCTGGGGGATAAAATTGGCATTTTTCCCATATCGTATGTTGAGGTAAGAACCCAAAGCGAGGGCTTTCATTTCAAAATGCCTGCAATTGTTATTGGAGCTTTGTGAACATCTGCTATAACATGTCTGTTGGAAATGCTTAAGAATCATTAGAGCTCTTTGAAGATTAAGAGAATCACAGCCCCCCTCAGAGCCCTCCCCTCCACCGCCATTGATCTCCAGGGGTCTCGCTGTAGGATTCGGGGAATGATGCAGACAGAATTAGCCACATCTTTGTCTTGACTTGGTTAATAAGATCAGTCGTCTGGCTGATAATGAATGTGATGTCATCATATATGGTGTCGGTTCTCACTTTTGAAACAACCTCTTTGAAGTGCCCCATGTTCTTCAGGTGTTTTAGTTGTTGATTTGTTCCCCTTTTTATTGACTCTTTGATAGTATTACATTGACCTGCCGTAGAACTGAATCATTAATCTCCTTGAGTTTAGTAAGGATGTTGCTCCTGGTATTTTCTTTTGATTCGTTCACGTCTGAATTATTGTGCAGACATGTCGGTGATGAACTAGCTCAGGTCTCCTCTGGATTGGAGTCAAATGGTTTGCTTTTATGTTGTAAGTAGAGAGCTGCTCGAGGCAACCAGTGACAGCAAGCGAAAGCACCCTGTTATTAACTGAAGCCTTTTTAGTTTTGCTCCTTTGATTTTTACCTTCAGTCACACATTAGAGTCAATGTATAGGTTATGGAGGCAGTGGTTTCACCGCTTGAAAAAAACAGACTCCCTGAAAGTAATTCCTCTTATGTGAATACCTGCAGGATCATTTAGCTGCTTAAGGTCCCTGCAGATTAGATAAAGATTTGCTTTTAACAAGGGCTTTAATACTCTGGCTCAATCAATCCTCCCCCTCTTTCTGTTATTTTTTTTGTTTAACCTTTTCATCTCCCATTATTTCTCACTTGTTTTTTTTCCGTTTAGTTCAACTCAGTGGCTCGGCAGCTTATAGACTTAGACAAGCAGTCGGACACCAATGGAGACGCCAGTGAGGGGGCCTCCTCTGGGCCCCAGAGCAACGGTGCCCAGCGTGCAGGAGAGAAGAAGAACAGCAAGAAGCGACATTCCTTCACCTCCCTCACGATGTCACACAAGCCTATGCTGGCTCCTCCCCCTCAGCGACACTCCATGGAGATTAGCGGCCCAGTTCTCATCAGCTCCAGCAACCCTACTGCGGCCGCTCGGATTGGAGAGATCAGTGGCGGGCTTTCCTGTAGCGCGCCTTCACAGGTGAGAAGTGGCGGAGATTAGCTGTGCTGTACTGGTTGGGAGTCAAACATTAACGTTCACTGTGACAAACAGGCCCCACTAATCCAATTACAAGCCCCTGAAGTTAATGCATGGATGTGGCTCCACTGAATAAACCCCTGGTAAATGTTGTTGTCTCCAGCTTACCAAACTTTTGTCACGTAATACTGCTGTACCGTGGTTTCATGTTGCGTGAAACATGAGATCAAAGGAATATAAATAATCATGCAAAGCCTTCTATAGAATAAACAGTTGCATTATCAAACTTTACTACCGCTGTTATGGAGGTTGCTTTGCGAGTGTTGATCTTCGCATGTAACGTGGATTGCCATGAGATCCTGGATTTTGTTGATGGATTCATCACTGACTGATTTGAGTCTATTGACTAAAAAATAAAATATGACTCAACATAACGGAAAACATGACTTTGTAAATCAAAGCAAACAGTTCTCTCTGGTTTCTGCTCTGGTGCCTTAAATGTGTTATAGTTCATGGTCATAGGGTTGGTAAAGGTGAATGCTTGAGACTTGCTAATCTTGGAAATCCCATTGTCCTGACACAACCCAGTAGTGTCCCAGGCGTGCTTGCTGCATCTGTCATTGTAGACCAAGAGCCGATCAAGAGTGGTGTTTGTTTCTGGAGGTCCTCTCCGTCTCCATGCTTCTATGGTTTTAACTTATGTCCCTTTGTTAGATGTGCACTGTGTGCAAAAATCCCATGTTTTTCTGATCATATTATATCTGGCACATTAGACATTCATTTTTAACACATTACATTTGTTGTAATTGACTGTAATGCTCTAACATAACTCATGATTTCTACTACTTGAAAGCAAGTTCTCCAGTGTTTTATCAGTTTGGTTGTGTTACCAACTTAAGAGCCCTTTTTTCATCTGGTTGACAACAGAGACATTCCACCCAGGTTTTCAAGAGTGGTCCCTCCTTTCCCATTGCAAAGTCAAAGTGGAAAAAAACTGTGCCCTGATACTTGAGTTAGTGTGTATTTTTTAACTTTGCTGTTGAGATTGTCAGACTTGAGACACTTCAGACAGAGATTGTTTTTCTTTTCACTCCCGTAGACCCTTTTTCTGATATATTCTGAATACTTAATGACAAATAATTCTGCATCTTAATCTCATCTCTGCATCTTTTTAAAAGAATTATCAAACATAGATGCTCTAAATAGATGCCTCTATTATGTAATTGTGTAGTTTTTTTGTTGTTTTGAGCTTTGCTTCGATAAAAGAAACCTGAGAAACCTCGTCTGCTGGTGAACCGAAACTCTGTCATGCGGATTGTGTTCCATCGAAGATTGATGTCCCGACTAAAGGTGCAATTGGCCTACACAACTGCAGTTATCAGTGTCATTTTTAAAAATAAAGTTATCCCCCCGTTTTTTCTGTCGTCTAATATGGCAACAAGATATGTATGTGCTGTCCGATACACAGCACAAAGAATATTTGGGTGCTAGTAGATGCACACCCCACCCTTCCCTGTGACCCTCTTCCATTCAGCTTCTCATTTTCTCATCCTCAGACATTTAAACAAAGAGACAACAAAGCTAGGCTCAGGTTGCCTAGAGAGCTGACTGGAGTGTGTTTTGGAAATAAACACACCTACCAACACGAAGGTAGATTTTAGTAGAGGAAAGGGGATACATTAAAGGCTTTACTTGATGTGGGGGATGATTTTTTTTCTTCATGTTTAAATTTAAGAAGCAGTTTAGCATGAATGACAGGATGGTGTGTGTGAAACATGACTCCAAGCACTGTCTGCGTGCAGGTGAACTAGGAAAAAGGAAAAATGGTGTTAACTGAAGGAAGCATTGAAGACCCAGCCTGTGGTTTTTAAAATGTTTCACCTTTAGAGGCGGATCAGTCTGGAGCAGTCATGAGTGGAAAGTGACCACAGGCGACAGGGAGATATTGTGTGTCCAACAGTGTGGCCTTGTTACCAGGACACCACCATTACTCATTGCGCATGCCAGTGACTAGAAGGTTTTCCTCGATACCTACCAGTGAAATGTTTCCTTGGTGGTCACCTGGTTTCTTTTTCCAAGTCAGAGCTCTATGCAGTGATCGTGGCAGTGGCTGCAGAATTAAAGCCTGCTGTAGTTCTTCACAAAAAAAATCTCTGTTCACTTGGAGACAAAACAAGATTGTTGCTTTAGTTGGCAGTCATGTGTGAAGTCATGAGAGATCAAACATACCAAAAGAAATATACTGTAATCACTAGAATTGCTGAGCGATATGGTCGTCATGAAAGTAGTATTATTGTTGTGAGTTTCCTGCTGACATTTCTCTTGTTGACAGGTACATATTTGCACAACTGGACTCATCGTTACCCCACCACCGAGTAGTCCGGTTACTACAGCAACAGTCTTCACGTTTCCGTCAGAGACAAGCTACACAGCCATTGCTGCGGTATGTGGACTCTTGTGCATAACTCCAAACACCTCAGTAAGGTGACGAGAGAGTGTGAAGTGAAGGAAGAAAGACTTCAAATCAAAATCTAATCTTAACCATAGTTCTTTTATTTGTGCGACGATGCTTAGTAACATTTCTTTTTCAGCTTTCTGGTGTAAAATATACGTTTCTAGCATTAATTGAACCATGTGACCACGGATTACATACAGGTTAGGAACCTGAGGTCACAAAATATCAGGATCAGAAGAGTCAGGTGGATCCCTGTCTACTATTTCCACTGTTACAAACACTTGCCAGTTTGTTTATATTTGCTCTTTACCGTTCACTTTGAAAAGCGCATCCATAAATCCTGTCAGAGAGCACACACATGCTTCTTATCATGGTCATCCACACAAAACAACACATTATAACACAATATAAAAGAGGGTCAGAATAAAAAGTTCAATGACCTGCACTGATAGCTACATATTTTTACATGAACTTGCTGCTGTCAGAAATATTCTTCATCTTCTTTCTGACCTCATACCGATGAGGGAGGGCACCAGGTCTGCACTTGCTGCTGAACTGCTTTACTTCTAGTTTGGCCTTTTGTAATACAAGACTAACCTTTGAATTGTGGTGATTAAATCTCGGCTGGTGTTTGATGAAAACACTCTCAAACTCGCGTTGTTAGTGTGTGTACAGCAACATTGTATCTTCTCAAGTCTGTCGTGTTCTTCATAGTAACCCTGAAGTTGCCGTTCGCTGGCTGCTTTTTTGATGTTTGCTGAAAAACAGCTAGAAAACAAAAAATGTCAAGAAAGCCCTCTAGCCTCACCGACGCAGCACGCTCACTTCCTGTGTGTGTGCGTGTCGGGTTGTGGAGTTTCTGAATGAGCTGGAATGTGTACACAAAAGGTTGAGCTCTCCGCTTCACTTGGAAACTCAACATGATGTTTTTGTACAGATGATTTCTCTAGCCTGCAGGCAGCCTAATTATCTCAGCTCCAGCGTCAGCACTGAAGCGAAATGCACATCGACACTCACACTAGCGCATATGCCTGTACACATACCTCAGGGCCACTCTCCTCCCCTGTAGTGTCATAGAAGCAAGTCATCTGCTTCTCAGACTGGAAATAAGAAGTGTGTTGGGCCCATCACACTCTTGAGTGGAGTCGATTTGTTAAAATCTAATGTACCGCCGACCCAATTAGAGCGCTGGTTTGTAGTACTGAACAGTCGTGCTGCCTGGATCCTCCGCGCATCACACTGAAACTAACTACAGGAGTGAATTGAGTCTCACACTTTGTGGATGAGCTTTTTTTTTGGTGCGACAAGTGGCACCAGTTTAGATCACACCGCGGGCCAGACGGGATGCAAGAGTAGACTGTGGCCCTGTAACTGGTTTGTAATGTGCTCATAAACAACTGTTTTTTTTAACATTTCATTGAGTCATGGGTGGTGTTGGCATCTGGCTTTAATGAGCCAAAATCCCCAAATCTACTTGCAGTTCTTCAGTTAAACACAGTCGTTGGTGTTCTTGTTCCAAAAAAAACCTCAGATGTTTTTATTCCAGTTTCATAGAGGCACGCACTTGACCACATTATGGGACTGTAAAGTGTTTACGGTCTAAGATGGTTCACCTGGATGTTTCTCTTGTTACATTGTGAAGGTGAAAACACCATGTAATCTATCTGCACAAGTGGTGTCCCTGTAAGGTAAAGCTTCACTTTTAACCAACAACGCAGAGGTTCATCTCCATGTGGATGTTCTTGTTCCTGATGTAAATAGCGTTGCTCATTTACACATAAAAGAACAAGCATTAGTATTGTTTTAATCTCAAAACCCTGCAGGGTCTCATCGTGAAAACAGACCATTATCAGACGTCAGACATGGCGGGACAAGATGTTCGACTCCTCACTCTGATCTTAAGCCACGTGTCTATAACTGGAGTCACATTTGTCTCCGCACCAGCAGAACAAGCGGGTGAAGACCAATCCATGGGTGGTTGGTTTGAGGCTTCCTCTGAAGCGTGCGCACGGACATGTTGCTCATTCTGTATGGCTTTAATTAGCTCCTCCAATGGATTTAAAGTTGAGCTATGTGGTCGCCTAGCAACAAACAAACAGGCCGTCGGAAAGTTGTAGTTAGACGGGGAAGTCGAGGACAAGCGCTATAGTTTCTGCCAAACCGGAATCTCCCTTGTGTCGGCAAACCAGAGGGAATATCCCAAATGACAGATGATCCGTCCTCCTTTTGCTCTTTGTTGCTCAAAAACATTCTCCTTTTCTGGTTTATGCAACACTAGTGTTTTCATTTTGCTCCGCCGGAGGTCATGAAGGGGAATTCTTCATCGGCCTTTGTGACTATTGATCTTCCGTTGACTATTTAAAGCTAATATTGTTTGTTCTATCTTTTCCAGGATGCTCTCCCGCCACCTCCTCCGCCTCCCCCACAGTCCACTGTCAGTGGGGCAGCCTACTCATTGGCTGCAGGACAGAGACCCTCCCCCAGCATCAGCGACCAAACTGGGAGACAAAGACCAACAGTGTGAGTTATAAAAACAGTCCGGCACTAAAATATGTGGTCTTTTCTCATGTGAAGGGAAACGTCACACTCTGTTTGTGCGCTGACAGCCCAGGGCTTTTTGTGCACATGCTCAGTCCAAGTGGGGGGAGCTGTCAGTCTGTGACCCCTCAGTGATGTCAGTGTGAAAGTACATGGTGTGAGCTTGTTCCGTTAAATGGGTTAAACTGGGGTCCATGCTCTCACTGGAGATCTTCCCGTCCTGTCCTGACATTTGCCCTCCCAGCATTCCTCCCTGACACCGCACACCTGATAAGACTTAAGCGCAACCGTGGCGGCGTCATCTGTGTCGGCTTGTGCATGCATGTCAGGCATTTGCGCTTCCTTCCCTGCCACCATGAAGTTGACGGAACACATCCCAGCTGAGACCCTCCGCTTGTTTCCTGCTGCACTCACACTGCAGTAAAGAAGTGACCCGCAAATAGTTTCCTCCCCGGAGCGGATTTTCTGCGGGTCAGAGGACACTCTCTCTGCTGGAGGCTCTCGGAGCAGATGATGACAAATGTCCTGCTAACAGCCGAATAAGTCCAGAGCTAATGTTGAGCTGTTTGGGGTGGGGAGGCATCATCTGTGTTTGATCTGTCTACTTGTGTTGCTCAGTGCTCTGTGTTGTGATTCCAGATATGTGGCAATGTTTCCTTACACTCCCAGAAAGGAGGACGAGCTGGAGCTGAGGAAGGGGGAGATGTTTTTAGTGCTGGAGCGCTGTCAGGACGGCTGGTTCAAGGGCACGTCCATGCACACGGGCAAGATCGGTGTCTTCCCCGGAAACTACATGAGTCCAGTCAGCAGGTTGGCCTGAGGATCTTGTTTTTTTAATATTGTGTGGCTTCAGCTGTGGCATGTACTTGACCATAGTGCTGCAGAAGTAGTAGCATTACTGGGACTAAAACATATTTTGTTCGGGGACTTGATGTGTCCAGCCTCACAAAGCAGACTCTTGTTTTGACCTAGGTTCTCGGTTCTCTCCCCCAGGACGGCGTCTGGGAGCAGCCAGACTAAAGTGCCCCTGAGTCTGTGCACTCAGGCCGGGAGGGGCATCTCCATCGTCAGCCCCTCATCCGCCCCTCTGACGGCAATAGTGGCGGGTCCAGACAACAAACCTCTGGCTGTCTGCACCACCACAGTCACAGCGAGCCCTCAGGCTGCCGTGGCAGTGACGTCTGCTCAACAAGCCACCGGGCAGCAGCCCAAAGTCCCCCTTCACCTCAACTCTCAGATGACTGTCAGTCAGGCTCGCAACGCCGTCAGAACTGGTGAGTCAATGAGAACACACTTGCACGTCACTTTCCCAGCTCCTAAATCTTTGTGTTTGCAGCTGCGTGCCACAGTCAGGAGCGGCCCACCGCAGCGGTGACACCCATCCAGTCTGCAGCAGCTGTCGCCTATCTCCCGCATCTTGTGTGCGCGCAGCCCTCTGGCTCTGCTCAGGTCTGTGCTCGGCTGGGGGTGGCCATGAGCTGCGCCGCCGCCTCGCTAACGCCTCCCAACGTCAGTGCTGCCTCTCTGGAAGGAGATGCTTTGAGACCCGGGCCCGTCCTCGCTGTGCCGCTCAATTCCGGGAACGGTGCCCTCAGTTCAGCGGCGGGTAACTCTGCGCTCGCCTGCCGACTGGACCGGGTAAAAATGCATCTTCTACTTCTCCTGCTTGAACCAAGTCTCACTCTGACTTGGGAGATTCCTGCAGCATTTTGATCTTTTATATTGGACCGGCATTTCCACGTTGGTTGCTGGGCATCACTCTCAGCTTTTTTGTCTCCTGGTAGTTGTCCTCCTTTCATTGGTAATTCAGTGTGATCCTTCTGTTGTGGCGTAAAGAACATGAGCCAGCTCTTTCTCTGTTCATCCAAACAACTTGGTCGTCTCCTGACTCTGTTTTTCTCATTAAATCAGTGATCTGTGAGAACCTGACTGTCGGTCGATGGTAGAATCATTCCTGGTGGTTCTTTTCCAGCGGATGTGAAATACTGAGTCAGCATTTATTTTTACTGACCGCCAACCCTGCGGAGTGTGTCTTGGTTCTCGTCTCTAATCAAGGACCGTCAGGGACTTCACACACCACTTAAGAACAGGATTGTAGTGATGCTGTGGTGAAACCTGTGCTCTTGAAATGATTTATAAACAGGTCTCTGTCACACTGCATCCTCTCTTGTTTTTTGTCTTAGTTAATTCCAGTGTAATTTTCATTAACCCGGCCTCTTCTGCGGTTTCAGAGGGAGAAGAAGAGCATCCTGAAGCTCCTGTCCTCCAATAAGAAGAAGCCTCGGCCATCTCCTCCCTCGTCTCCCACACTTGAGGCCGAGCAGGCCGCTGCCGGTGAGCCTCCCCAGGGAGCCGCAGGAACCGACGGCTCGCCGCCCTCCAGCTCCTCCGGCAGTGTGGATGCCGAACCTGCGGCCTCCTCAACTTCCTCCCCACCCTCAGTGCCAGACTTGTCCCAACGCAAAAGCTCTCCTCTGGACGGCTGCGCTCCCATCGCTCCACCTCCGCGCCAGGCCTGCTCCTCCCTCCTCTCTCAGCAACACAATGCCCGACCAATTTTGTGTGAGAGGTACGTGCCCAGTATAAACTCAAGTTATGTCTAACCTCGCACATGAATCTGTAGAAAACCTTTGACTCTCACGTGTTGGCAGAGCCAACGGATATTTCCTCCCTGTGATGGTGCTTATTGTCCCGCCAGGTACCGTGTGGTGGTGTCGTACCCTCCCCAGAGCGAGGCGGAGCTGGAGCTGAAGGAGGGGGACATCGTGTTTGTCCACAGGAAGAGAGAGGACGGCTGGTTCAAAGGAACGCTGCAGAGCAACGGCCGGACTGGACTCTTCCCTGGAAGCTTCGTAGACAGCATCTGACATCAGACACCTCTGCCGCGGCACGAGGTCTGACACATCGGCACTCGCCCCATATAGAGGGCGCTGCAGACCTGCAGTGATCCGGAAGAAAGCACAGTGGACAGAGTGGATTAAAAGCACATGGACTAGAGTTTTGAGTCCGTTATTTATATCTTTGTAACCGCTGTTAATTGTGTGCCTTGTACTGTTCCTCACTTTATTGTACATAAGGACACAGAGACCCTCGTCCTGAGAGGACCAGTATCGACCCATTAACTTATTTGGTTCAGCCTTTTCAGACGTCTCTCCTCCCCCTGCGAACGCTGCTGATGAAAGTTTTATTCTGCTTAGCGCTCCAGAAGGATTGGATGCAGCGAAGCAGAACAGAAGAGCTGCGTGTTTAACACCATGGGAAATCTCCTTTTGTATTGCACATCAAAGTACCCCAATCACAACTCGTGTCCGTGTGAACGTCGCGCAGGATGTGATGGTTCAGGGCCAATCGGAGGGCTCCTCTCCCTGTGCCTGAGGGCTCCCAACTGTTAAACCCATGATGTGTTGCACGTTTTTTTTAGTATGTGAAAACACTCCGAAACTTCCTCCGCAGTCAAACGTTTCCGTTGTCTACCTGTTCCTGGTGGTGTGTCCCCACCAGTGGCGCTGCTCACTTGAAGCTTGTCTGACTGAGACGTTGCTCATCGGCAACATTTCATCTTCCATTTATGTTTTTGTTACAGACTGACCTGCCGCTGCTTACAGAGTTGCTGCTGTCAGAGATGCAGTAAAACACACTCAACTCTTCAGATAGATGCTTTTTTCAATTCTTAAAAAATGAGAACCAGAACGGCGCTTATTGAAATCAAGTTTGTCAGAGCTAACAGCCCCCGTCACTCCACACACAGAGACTGAATCTGAAAAATGAAAATCACTTTAACTGTAGTTTCTTCCTAGTGGTGGGCTGGGGTGGGCTGGGGTTGGGGGGGGGGGCGTTTTCCTGGACCATGTAAAACTTGTTCATGCTAAGTGTCGTATTGACTTGAATTACTGTAATATTTTTGTGATTTGGAGGGATTTATTTGTAGTTTTTGTGTGCGTCTGATCAAAAACACATTCTTCCTTCGTGTCTATGCTTGAACGAAAAAAAGATCTATATTTAAGACTCCCGCTGCACAAGCGCTCGTGACACGATTGCTTCTGTCAGTCTGGGGAAGATTCCAACTCTCAGTCTTGCCAAACAGATGATTTCATTTTCTAGAATTTACTGACATGGAAGCAGAGGCTCAAGTTCAGCCTGAGCTTGTTTTTATTTTGGTGTTGATCGACAGGGACCACTGTGTATCTGACTGCTGGAATATGTTGTAGTTTGTTTGAAGTTTAGCCGAGTACGGAGTCAACGGTGCGAATCACTGCTTTTGGTGAAGAACTTATTCAACTGACATTTCATTGCTGTCATGGTGACCGCAGCCTCAACTCTTAGTGTCTTCTCGTTTCACTGGTAAGCCTTTAACTCGCACTCATCACAGCGTTAGCGCTCGCTCTGCTCATGCGAAGGCTGCACAGTCTCAAAATATGAACTTTTTTTTTTTGTACTTATTTAAAACACTTGACCTAATCTTGTTGCGATTGGAAGTTTTAACATCTTTTCATCAAACCAATGTGACTTACTTGATTTTTTTTTTTTTTTTAATTGTTATTCTTTGGCCTTGTTGTTAGTCTGTGCGTCTGAAAATTGAGAAAATCTAAATATGTGAACACCATTTGAGGGAAAAGCACATTTTGTAAGAAACAAATCTATAACAATAAAATGGTTTCCAGAATTTCCTCCCGGCTCTTGGTGATGATGAGCTGTTTTGTTGTTTACCTCGGCACTGTTTGTTGCAGAGCAGGCAGAAGTGTCTGCGCCGAGGATCCACGAGGAAACAGAACGTTGTTGACATGTGTGACCTCATTCTCCCGCTTCTCAATCGAGAGATTTCAGCCAGTAAACGGAGGTCACTGTCGTTTTTTGTTGACCAAGGAAGTGATGATGGCGAGCAGGTAATAAAGTCTTTATCTGGTGTTTTTCTCTGGATGATGAGGAGGTGACTCCTCACTGTGCTCTTGAGGGCGATGTGACAGGAAGTGACAGGCGGACAGAGGTCACTGTGATGAGTGCACATCCCTGCGGAGCATGTGTTGCCATGGAAATAACCATTTTCCATTTCGGAGCCTCAGAGGATGTGTATAGAGTTGCGTGTGCTTCTTCCTGTGAGAATCTAAGAACGGTGCAAGTGTGGAGGAACACGGCTTGTGAAGTCCCATGACTTCCAGTACAAAGTTTACAACATTTTATCTGAAGGCAAAACCACTTTCTTCATTTAAAAAAAAAAAAACATCATTACACAGCTACTAACATGAATGTTCTGTCATTTGAGTTGAGTCCCAACATCAAAGTTGCTGAATGACAAATCATTTCTGGGAAGTTTTCAATTCGGTTTTTGGTCACAAAAATCACCAAATAAATTGTTGCTTGACTGTTCATGCTCATTTGGAATGACCTCGGAAAAGTCCATTATGTATTGATAAGATGTACGACCCTGATAACATACATGACTTACCTGCAGTTAACCGTTTGAAAGCCTGTGTATATGCCTCTACTGTTTGTTTAACAAAGGTGGTGGCAGTGGTAGATGGTTCCTGTACACACTGACTCATGAGCAAGGGTTCGCAAGCCCTCGCTGACTATAGGATTAATTCAAAGTACGTCAGAAACTTCCACCAGAATCTGCTCTACCTTAGGTTTGTGTCAATGGAAGAATGACATTTGATTCATATATCACAAGGGCAGTAAGCAGAAAGCAGTTTATTGAAGTGTACTATGAATATACTTATTTTATACTAAACCTGAGGCAATATGCTTGAAGTTACTTATGACAAAGTACATTTGAAATACTTAAACGTATCACACTGAAGTGCAGTGAATAGAAATCAACTTCCAAGTGTACTACTATGGATTTCAAGCACATTATTGTACATAATAATATACATTATTCTTGTGGCGATCCAGAAGCAAACTGTGGAAAGGATCATGGGAGTGGATCGATGGTGGCAGAAAAACGTTTGTTGTTATTGTTATATACTTTTGCCCCAATATTGTTTTGTTCTAATTGAGTTTTTTTTATTAGTACTTTGATTTTATTACTTAACTGTCACCGTGAGTGTCAGTGCCAACCATAGGTGATATGTATAGAGTTAAGCACGTGGCAAGTAGGTGAGGCGCATGTGCTGTGAACATGGGCAGTTAAACTGAAATTAGACTTTGTTCACAAGTGCGGATAAGAAGTGTATACTTAGCATGCTAGTAATATACTTGTGTACTCGCTGAATACTGGAAAGTGTAGCTTAGTAAACCCAATGTCTACTCATTTAGTCCGTAAAAGTATAAAAATAGTATTTTTACCAGTAAACTACTCGAATGTGGTCTGGAGAATACTGATACTTATACTCAAGCATACATCAAAAATGAACTTCAAGTACATACTTCAAGTTAATTTCAATGATCCACCAACCCATTTTCCAGCTCCAGTTCGGTGTGTCTGTTCGTAAGGATCATCTCTGGAAGATTCCCACATTCATTTTCCCGTTACTTTTGTGCGACTCTCGCGTTTGGAAATTGTTTTTTGAGCAAATGTCGCCATCCACTGGCCGATTTTGAGTAGTGCAACAACAATGGAAAGCAACATGGCGGCGGCCACAAGCTTCAACGCTCTCTCTTGATCGTCGTCATTTTAGTTCCAAACCTTTCTTGAAGTACACGACACGTCAGGTAGATCGCATTTCAATATCAAGGGCCGCTAAAATTTAGATTTGCACCGGAAAATACGGTTTGTTGGAGGCCAAGAGACTGAAACGTGACCTGTGCTTTTGTCGTCTTCAGTCATTTTTTGGTCAAATCGTTCTTGTTTGGAAGCAATTTGTGCGGTTCCAGAATGTCCCGGCTCGCGGTGGTCTGCGGGGGCTCCAGGGGCATCGGGATGGCAGTGTCCCGGCTGCTGGCGGCGCGGGGCTGCAGGGTGGCTGTGGTGTCCAGAAATGAAGAGACAGCTCGAGCGTGCGTGGCTTCTCTACACGGAGGTGACGTCACGTTCCTCACACCTAAATAGTTTTCAACTCAGTTTTTGCCCCGCTTACTGCGGCTTGATCGACAAAGTGTCTTGTCTTAAATGGAAAGTCGACCACATGTGGTTCGGCTGCGACGTTTCCAAGGAGGCGGAGGTGCAGACGACCTTTGCAAAGATCCACACGAGCTGTGGAGCCATCTGTTACCTGGTGAACGCTGCTGGTGTCAACAAGTGAGTGTGCTTAGCGTCCACCTGCTCTTGGCTGTTGCTGCCTTCTGCCTGTATTTCTCTGCCACTCCAGGGACGCTCTGCTGCTGAGGATGAAGCCAGAGGACATGGTGCAGTTGCTCCACACCAACCTGCTGGGCACCATGCTGACCTGCAGGGCGGCGCTGCGGAGCATGCTGCACGCACAAGGAGCAGCCATCGTGAACATTGGTGAGCGCTGACTGAAGCCGCGCTGTGACTCATGGGCACTAGCGTCTCCGTCCGACTGTGTCTGCAGGTTCTGTCGTGGGGCTGAAGGGCAACACGGGTCAGAGCGTCTACAGCGCCACAAAGTCTGGCCTGGAGGGATTCACGCGTTCACTTGCTAAAGAAGTGGCCTCACGACACGTTCGGGTCAACCTGCTGGCCCCTGGTGAGCAAACGCCTCTCTGCACAGCCGACCGGGCTCATGACGACGCTCCTGTCCTGCAGGGCTCATCCACACCGACATGACTGCGGAGCTGAGGAAGGACGAAGGTCGGCGAAACATCCCGCTGGGAAGGTACGGCGAGCCAGAGGAGGTCGCCCAGGCCGTCCGCTTCCTGCTGGAGTCCAGCTACATCACCGGCCAGGTGCTTGTTGTGGATGGAGGCCTCCAGCTGAACATGTGACCTCCGTTCTCAATACGTGAAGCTTTACAGACACAATCCGACTCATCCTCTGGTGGCTCAGCCCCCCCCACCCACCTGACTCACTGCTGACTCCAGACTGTCTGCTGCGCCTCAGACCTCTGCACCCGGGGGTCTTAAATCCAACCTCTAGATTTACACGGCTGGTCTTTTTCCATGACAGCGACCAGCGCCTCACTGGTCACAGTGATCACAGTGATCACGTCTGGTCCTCCAGTGAGACCCCCCTCACAGCCCGCGCGTCGCCTCTCTCCTGACTCTTGGAGGGGCCGCGCACATTGCGCCGCAGCTGGAGGAAATGAATGTGGTGGGGGTCGGGGACGGGGTATTTTTAGCTCCGAATGTTTTCAGTGTCTAGTTACTGGCCAGTCCTGCAGCGAGGAGGAATGGAGATTAGGCAACGTGCCCCCCGACATCATGTTTATTACAGATTTGTGTTGTCACCATCCGTCAGAATGAGGTTGATACATTTTTTTACATTACGTTGAGGATTTTTCATGCCACTTTGATCTTTGATTCCATAGAAACTTGTTTCACTTCCTGTCATACTAGCCGCACAACACAACAACATGTTTTTTTCTCCATCATTATACAGTACTATTCACATCCAAGCGTTTTGGCTCACAGATCTTTGTGGCTCACGCCTGCCTTGTCTGTCAGTATTGCTATCACTTTTGTTGTTTTGAATACAAAAACCACAAATTAATGTTTTATAATGGCGAAAATGGAAGATTCCACTGTGACAAACCGTCATTAGAAAACAACCGTTTAATAAGACTCGACGCTATTCAGAAAAGGTTTGTCTTTATTAACGTCCATATCCTAAAATAACATCAGAAGAATCCATATACAGGCATTGAATGGCATTAAAAATGTGCAAACACAGTAACAGTCAGCAGACGATCAAAACCAGGCGAGTGTTTCTCGGGTGACCGAAAGAGTTGCTATAAATATATTTTTTGATTCCACGTCCTCTTCTTCTCCTTCATTAAAACATGGTATGTAAAGGTTTGGCACTGTCGCCAAGAGTAACATGCAAGGAAAGTGTGTGAGTTTGTTAAGCCCAGAAGTGATTTAAGGCAGTTAATATGTTTGTAGAAAGATATATCGAATTATCAGTGAAAGTCTGTCAAAAACATTGACATAAATGACGTCAAAATCTTTGGGAAAAGAAGAGTTTTTGCTGCTTGAATACAAAAATAAATGGGATACTCTGTGACTTGTGGGTGAAGGAATCTTCCATGCTGACGTTATTGGAACAAACCTTCAGCTCCTCCAACATGACCTCATGTGAACTCTCAACCCACACGTGCACCCACACTGCCACTTGTGTCGCAAAAAAAACGTGCTTTTTCTTTTCTGATTATAAGATTTCAACTCAAGTTCTGCGGCGTCTCCAAACCAAAACAGTCTCTTCCTCCTTGTGTAGTTATTCATCACATTCAAACAGTTTACAATCATGAGAGGCACTTGAATCGGGTCACTTTGTGATAGAGTCTGGTAAACAGGTCCAGTTGATTCGATGGCGCCCGGCGGACTTAACCTCGGGTTGTGTTACGTTTCTATGAAAACCTCGGCGATGTCGCTCAGTGTTCCCTCAAAGAAGCTCCCCTCCAGTCTCAGGGCTGCTGGTGGAGAGGACGGGGGACCGTTTGACTCCATCACGGTGACGTCCCGGTGGACTCTACAGGTCGTCACTCTCCACCAGGCCACCCGGAGGGAGTGGGCTGCACTCTGGGAAGAAGGCGGCCTTCACGTCCAGCCCTCTCTCTGTGAGCGCGGCGTAGCGGCTGGTGGAAGGACGCACCTTCCTGGGCTTGGGCAGGTGAGGCTGCTGCCACTGAGCTGCAGACACAGGGGCTTCACATGAGAAGCTGAAGATGATGCTTTCATTCTCCCGAAGGGAAGGACTTACTGTGGACATCCAGGCGAGCCGTGCTGGACACGATGCCTGCGTCGTTCTTGGCCGACACTGTGTACCAGCCGGCGTCCTCTTTCATGGCTGGCTGGATGATCATGCACAGGTAGCCACAGTTGTCCTGGTGCATGCTGGGACGTGCCACAAACACAGAATGAGAATGATCAATCAAATGAAGCATCAAACATGTCTGAATGTCAAGATTCTCATGATGTGGGCTGTTGCTTTATGAAAGCTTGATGATATTTACACTTTGCACTGTGGAAAAAGCTTCAACAACATATGGCTGGATTCAATTTTGTATTCATTTAAAGTTCAGCAGATACAAGAGCACCTATTCTGCATATTGATACCATGGTCCTTGCTACCAAACTGCTACCTAAACCAGTTCTTTTTAGAAGAGGACAGTGGAAAATGGAATTAAAATGGAGACTGCTGAATTACTTCCATTAAAAATATTGAATTATATTCAATATAAATATAATATAACTAAAGTGCATATAAACTAAGTTGTATTTTTTAATAGTAACTAATAACCGATAGATGTGATGTCTGATGTTGTATCTATGAATCCTGATGTCTGGATATGTCAAGGATGATGGCATCTTGGTGTCATTACTGTATATACTGTAATACCTGAACTATCTTGGGGTCCAGTGTAACACCTGAGGGAGAGACTGACTCACCTGATTCTGTCTGTGTTGTGGGTGAAAGACTCGTTCTCTCTCTTCCAGAAGATCTGTGGGTACGGGACCCCGGTGACCCGACACTCCAGTCTCACAGGGTGACCTTCAGCCACGCTGGTGTTCTGCAGCTTCTCCACGAACGAGGGCGCCTTGTGCATTTCCTTAGCTGAGCAGCGAGAGAGAGCGTGTTGGCGTCCTCGCGAGTCTGTTGTTGACTGCGTGTTATCTTTACCTGCGACTATCAGCTCCAGGTTAAAGGAGTTCTGGCCGGCCCGGTTGCTGGCGATACAGGTGTAGATGCCTGCATCCCGGCTTGTCACCGGCTCGACCACCAGTGAGTGCACGCCGTTTTCCCGCACCAGCATCTTGTGGGAGGAGTCTGGGCGGATGGTTTGTCCGTTGAGCTGCCAGATGAGGTCAGGGGTGGGCAGGCCACTGACCTGCAGAAACACTGTCAGTACTGGGAACAAACACACCACAGAAGACTTGTCTGTCCACATGCAGCCACTGTGACGCTCTTCTGCTAGATCAACAGCTCTGGCGGAGGCTTGTCTTGCTGTGGATGCCTGTGTGCTTCACTGCTCAGCTAAAACTTCAACCTGACACACTTTCTGCCTTGAGATATAAATAGAAATTGCATGGAAACTTGGCACAAAAAACACATCTTTTCCGCGAACATCCCCAACATTAATATCCAACATGGAGACTTTAGTTGGACAGTGGTTTATTCTGAGCCATTTGTTTTTCTGTTTTTTCTTAATAACCTTAGCAGTAGAACTTTTGGCTTGATATCGGACACTGGCTTTATGAGCCAACGACATGCTCAGTGAGGTGATGAAGCCTTGCGTGCGCTCTAGTTTTTAATTCCCTGAGGAAACTACACAGGATGGGAAAATGATTGTTGGCAGCAAGGAGACCAGCTTGCATTTCCAAATTCGATTCCCCATCTTCCACATGATCAGTCAAAGTCATCAAAGCACGGTCTGAACACTAAAGTGAACACAGACTGGTTGAGACTGAAGTCAAAAGCAAGAGACGTGAACGTTGATTCACCTTGCAGTCCATCCTGCAGAGTCGACCCTCCTGGACTATGAGGTCACCGGGTGCTTGCAGGAAGTGGGGACGGAAGTGACGCTCTTGGATGTTGTCGTTCTCGTCCCCGCTGTCTCTGGATCGGGACCTGGGCCTTGGCCATGATAGAAAATATGAATCAACAACATGGATGGGGGGAAGACAAGATGGATGTGGAATGTTTATAGACTGATGGCGCCATCTGAACCGCCAGGAGCGAACTTTCTCAGGGACGCAAACACATCAGGAGCCGGGATCGAACCGGCAACCTCTCAGTCCAACCACACGACCAGCTGAGCTGTTTATCGACTTTCATTGATGTAAGAAAATTCAGCTTTAATCTTACAGTTAAGCTAATGTTACAAATATAAACAAATGAGTCGCCTTATTTCCCAGCATTTAATAATGAATATAGGGAAAATGTTGACACATGAGCCAAGATAACACTGTGCTTCATTAATTCATGTGTATTTAATATTGAATGGATACACTTTTCTCAGGTGACATGTAGCTGAAGCTAAAGTAGCGAACGTGCTGGACGGTAACATTGAGAGTGTATCCAGTTGGGCAACAGCATTGAATCATAAATATGAAACATTTTCATTTATGGTTGGATGATTTCTGCGTATTTCCTGTCACTTTGATCTGTAGCACTGTCTCCAGCAACAATTGACGATCCCCCTTCAACGTGTCCCTCCTGACCGTCTAATGCCGCCGGCAAATCTCTGACTATACCAACAATGACATCACCACTCTTCCTGCATGAGAGTGATGGGGGTGGGGGGGGGAAGACGGGAGACACTGATTCTTATCCAGACGTCTCCTCTAACCCTAAACATATGAGCTCTTATCTAAGCAGCGAGCGTCGAGGAGATAAGAGAAGACAGGTGGGGTTCTAAGTGCCTGGGGGCATTCGCCACCTGACAGTCTGCGATCTGCGGTGTGTTCTCCACCTCATGCATACAGAGTGTATATTCAAGCTCAGTATGTTGCCTCTCATTAGCAGGTGTGGTGCAGCCGGCAACAGAGCAGTGTGAGACAGAACAGGCACATGTGTGCACCAGACCCGGGCCATAAACTCTCACCTGCGCATGTGTCCGGGAGCGGACCTGGTGCTGCGGCCGCGCTGGTTCACCGCCTGGACCATCATCCTGCCGGTGCAGCTCACCCTGCCCTGTGAGAGACGGGAAGTCAACCCTCCACATCAGCACGAACAGATGTGAGAAATGAAGGAGAGGCCGTCAGCTGGCACGGAGCACATCAACTTTTGACCCTCTGGTGGATTTTTACTGATTTCCTCTCCGCCTTCTTCCTCCACAGGGAGATTATAACAGGATGCTCATTATTCTCTGACTCACAGGCGCTGAATTAAGCCCATGTTGTTTTATGATGAGGAGATTTGGGATGTACCTCGGGGTTGCCTGCCATGATGGTGTAGTTGCCGTCGTCGTCCAGCGAGGCTGCAGCCGTGTGCAGAGAGCAGGTTCCGTCCGAGTCCCGGCTGATCCGGTAGTGCTCGCTCCTCTTGGAGATCTGCTTTCCATCCTTGAACCAGTAGACCTAAACAAAGATGGGGCGGGATCAAGTCAGACTTCAAACCTTCACCACCCTCGAAAACAATGAGAAACAGTGTTTCGCATCAAATGCTTCTCAGCTTTTGCTTCATCACCCACCAATACTGTGGTCCACGTTTCAAGTTTTACACGTGACACCTTGATGACAGTTGAGCTAATGATCACGTAAAACTATTTTTCTCTGAAGGAGCCACAGAGGCGAGAAACACCCAGCAGCGTGGGTTTAATCCACAGAGCTACTCTTTTGTTGCGTCTGCCCTCCTGACTTTCCTTTTGTCATCACTCCTTCCAGCCGACTGTCGTCACCGTATCATTAACGTGGGCTCAGTCAGACGCCAGCGTGACCTTCTCTTATCGCTGCGTGGAGCGCTCCAATAAATCTGCACCATATTCAACATCCCTCTGCTGCCACGCATGCAGACTCCTAGATAGCCAAATATTTGCTTAACACTTCTTATCAGGAGCTGCGTGAGCGTGCTGGAGATCATTTGCCTGAAAGGAAGGCCCACCTTTGGTTTGGGGTCTCCGTTGACCTTGCAGGAGAAAGTGACAGGCATGCCCTCGAAGACCTTGTAGTGTTTGAGTTTCTGGTTGAAGGACGGCGCCACGCCTTGGCCGGCCGAGTCTTCATCGTGCTGCACATCGTCGTCAGACTCTTCGACCGGAGAGCGCTCCAGACGGAACTCGATCTCACTGATGAGACGCTGCTCGAAGCTGGACACCTTGTATTCCTGTGGGACCAAGACACACTAAGAAGACGCAGGAAATCACCTGAACTTTAGCACACACTCCTTCGCCATCTGCTTCAGTCTCTCAACACCAGAGGGAACATCTGCACAGCAGCATGGTCTGATGACACACGGCAAACATAATAACAGGCCTCGCACACAGCTGCACAACCAGCACTTATCCTGCACTTGGCTATGACTGCTGAAGCATGAATCTTTAAATACACTTCCTGCTCCACTCTGCTCGCAGATTAAAGTCCAACTTTAATCTAAAATCAAGCTGCAGGAGACCACACAGCCGAGCATGCATGTGTCCACATGCTCCACGTCCGAATGAACCCAGTCACTGCTATCAACAACCATACTCGACACATCGTGTGACCGCGCAAATATCCTTCTGCTGAAGCGTGTGAGTGGCCCGTGACCTGCATTTCTACTTGAGAGTGAGAGCAGTAAATGATTTGAACCTTTTGAGGGTGAGACTCTGAAGTGGGCTCTTCCTGTTTGGGGAGAAAATAGGAAGATTTATCTGTTTCTCTGCTCCAACTTACCACCATTGTGATCTAACCACTCACACAGTGCTTTGTGACAGTTATGAAGTGTAAGAACAGTGGCGGTCACAAAAAGCAAGTGCCACACTGTCATGACATTTCCATGCAGCACCATCATGCTCAAAACGTCACATGCTGTTGGGCACATAGAGGATGTCTCTATACCAGCATTCCATTGTAACAAACAGCATCTGTATATCTGATCAACATGTTGCACCTTCAACTCTGTGGTTGAAGTGCCCTGGACACCCTGAAGTCATTTTTCCTGGTCACATTCGCCAACTGCGATGTTCCAAAGCCAGATATGAGATCAAGAGCAGTGTCTATCTGGTGAGGCTTCATGAGAGAGGGATGAGAGTCTCTGGCTGACCACTGACCTCCTCACTCAGTCTCTGGGTGAAGAAAGTAAGGTGTCACCACCTGTGTGATGTATTTCCATCACCAACGCCATATTTTGACCATGAAGTGAGAGACTGAGAGCCCAGTTTTTTATCCTCATAACTCCATGAGGATACTCACTGCTGCCCCCTGTGTTCAATCATCTGGCCAATCTCATGCACTAAAATATCAAATGATGAGAGAAAACTGCATCCTGTAAATGATTTGCCAACTTAACAGACAACCGTCACAACAAGATGGAAGCTACGATTCACTGTAGCATTATGCGGTTTTTCTTCTAATCCTAATCACAAACTCAATTTGTAATAATCTTTAAAAGTCATTCAGAAGTGTGCAGCTCTCTCACACCCCTGGGGAACCTGGCTGCGAGAAGGTTTGCTTAATCCTGCCTCTTTTATGATGCCATTTACAGTGTTTACACCCCATAATATTGCAGTGCAGAGATGTGCAGTGGATGTGAGTGGTGGGACTGTGCCAAACACATGCTAAGATGCAACTGATTTATGTGAGAAACACGCCTGTTTGTGCGTGTTATGGAGTGTTGCTTAGCTGGGAGTTCCCCCCCCTCAGGTGTGTTTCAGTCTGATAAAGTACCTGCGTGAGCGGCTCCTCCTCTGTTTCCTGTGTGTTTAAGACTGTGGCGGCGTTGTCAGCACCCAGCAGTCTGCGCGCCATCTTCTCCTCATAGGTTAACCTCTGGAAGCAGGTTTATGGGGGTCAGTGGGGGTTAGTGCGTGAGTCGCAGAACACACGTACAGACACACACACACACACGGTCAGCTGACCGCCACGTCACTGAGTACAATATGAGAACAAACGTTTTAAATTTGCTTGAATGGTTTGGGTTTTATGGATGAACGCAGGAATGCTTGTTAATCTTTGTTAAAGCCGCCTGCAGACACACGGAGGTGGAAGTAAGCAACACACCTGTTGACCATTGCTCATGCGCTCCTCTTTAAAGCGCAGCTTTCGCTCCAAGTCCTGGATGACTGCATCTTTCGAACCCTGGATGTCCGAGTCAGAGGCGATGCGCGGCGTCTTGGTGATTGAGGACTTCCTGGGGAACGCTTTGCTACGAAGACACACACACACACACACTCAAGGTTATTGCTTTGTGACGCACATCAACCCTCAACCCCTCTCTCCACTCCTGTTACTTTGCGCCCTCCTGTCCACTCTTATCTGGACTTGTCCGGCATGGCATTCCACCAGTGGTCGTCTTATCTGCTACAGTTCAGCGGGGAATGCCAGGATGAGTGGAGGAATGCAGGGCTGAGTTACAGCCTGATGAAAAATGACTGGCAAAGAGTTGAAAGAGTGGAATGTCGTTGATGGAGGAGAAAAAACTAGGAGGATAATCGCCCTCAATGTGGACCCTTCAGGAGGGCAGATATTGAGGTCCATGGTGGACTGGCTTAGAAATAGAAATGTAGGCCACACCTCTGTGACCTTAAAAATGGAGGTCTGATTGAGCAAATAGAGAGATGAAGACCGGCTAATGTAGTTGGTCCAGGATACTTACACAGTTCCGTTTCCTTTAGGCAGACCAAGAGCATTGACTGTGGGACTCGCAGGAGAGGAAGGAGTGGTGGGCAACACTGAGGACAGAAAGCTGGAGGCCGGAGAAGGTGGCACAGAGGAAAATGGTGAGGACACATCCGAGCTGGCTGGTGACATGGAGAGAGGCGGAGGCGGTGGAGGGGGTGGTGGGGGGAAGTCTTGGGCGGGTCCTGACGGTGAGGACAAGTTGCTGGAGCTCAAGAAAGGTGGTGGTGGAGGAGGAAAGGATGGGGAACTTGGAGATTCAACACTAGATGCCTTGCTGGTAGGTGGCATCGTGACCCTGTTGAAGGGTTTGTGTGAGGTGGTGGGCGACAAAGGGGACGACAGACTGGACCCTGAGGACCCCGAAGACTGGGTGACGAAACTGCCAGATGCCGGATTCTGGGCAGCGATGAACTGCTTGGGCCGGGCGTAGTTGAAGGTGCTTGCTTGCATGGTGGCGCTGGTCTCCAGCTCCTGAAAGGAGGGTGGAGGAGGGAGAGGTGGAGAGGGTGGGGCGGGAGATGCTTCTTCCTGTGGCGGAGGTGGAACTTCCTGCAGCTCCTGTTGCTGCTGCCAGACGGCTGCTTCTTGTTCCAACAGAATCTGCTCCTGCAGCTGCTTCAGCTGAGCCGCGTTCCTGCGAGACCAAAGACATCGTCAGTGACACCAAAACTTTGCCACAGGTTCCGGTGGGGGGAGGGGGAGCGGTTGACTTGCTATTCATGAGGTCATACACATGGTTTGGGACATGTTTACAATGAGCCTGTTTCTCATTTTTGCATGACAAAATGATCTGGTCTCTGTCCAGCAACGGTCTTTGGATTCCAGATGTGAATCAGACATTTGGAGGAAGGAAGAGCAACAATAGAAACATTCACTCTTAAATAATTTAAAGATGATCGGCCGCCTTGTTTCAAAAAGAAAACCAATGAAGCATCCATCCCCTCAGCAGATGTAGATTTACAGCACAGTGGGTGAGCTTGGCAGTGACTTCAGTTCATTTCATATAACCAGCGCACGGCACAAAAGCCTGTCGAACTTTGGGGAGACATTGTGTGATATGACTATTGGAGATGGACGAGCTAATAATAAACAGCAAACGTGTAAGTAAACACATGTTAAAGCCCACAGCCCTTTCATGGCAACACGCAAACCAGGATTGAGTGTTTGGAGAAGGAAACCGCAGCACCAGACGCCTGGACTGATAGGTTATCAGCATGCAGCTTCTAACAAAGACCTGTTAAATAGTCCGCATGCTGACAATACATCAAGTCCAGTCAAGGAGTCAGCAGTTTTGAGGAATTCCTGTGAAAAGAATTCTTGTTGCTGAACGGCTGAGAACAGACTCAGAGAGTGTGTCTGGGAATATGTGGCTAAGTCACACACAGTAAGCTCCACGTCTCTTCTATTAAGGGAGGGTTCGAGGCTGCTGTCTCCGTAGAGGCGGGGCTTCATGCTTGTCATGTGATTGTAGTCTGAAACAACTGATCATGGAAATGCTACTCCGTACCATCAGTGAGACACAAGACAATATGGCCCTGGTTTTCTAGCTGCTCCCCACATGGCGTTCCAAACCTTCCGAGCGCTGAGCTATGTGAGACTGATGAGCTCTTTACAGTCCCGGTACATCCCAGTGGTGCGTGCTGTCCACAAGGCCAAACTCAGTGTCTTAATCTTCACCAGATGTTGGACAATCATAAGCCTATTTTTCACCTGCAAAAAGGCAAGCGAGATTCCTGTCTTTGTCCCCCATACGTTCTCAAACTCAAACAGCATGTGCGAGCTGAACAAGTTCTCGTGCCAGCTCCTTAACACAGAGGGACTGAACCACCACCGCTTTGACATGAAACGTCTTGTCATCTCTTCAGAACCCTCAGCTCCTCTGGCTAAAACGCCACATGAGCCTCCGTCTGCTCCGTTGGCTCTGTATACATTTTTCTTTACATTCCCCACTGACCTCCTGTTCAGACCTTCGGCAAAAGAGAGCTTTTACTGGAATACTTTGGCAGCCCTTCGCAGCAGCAGTCTGATTCCTTTTTTGGCTGTGTTCTCCTAACATCAGGCAGAAGCACCCTGCCTGCTGGCTCCAGCTGAGAGGAAACACTCTTCATTTCCTCTTGGCCTCATCCTTCTCTCCGCGACACGGCGCTATTACTTTCTCTCACCATGGAGGACCTCACAGGTTTGAGTTTCTCTTTGTGTCTGACACCTTCAATCCAAAGAATTGGATGTTACACCAACCACTAGGAAGGTAGCAAGCTCCTCTTCTCCCTCGTGCTGATTGTGTTTTATCCTTTTTTGACATTTCCAAACATGGTGTTGTTTGCTTTGACAAAACAAGCTCTGGCTCACTATAAACTTGGGCTGGACAACATGGTGTCACAGTCTGTGATTATGCAACATCAGCATGAGTGACCGCATTTCAGTGGACAATGGACAATGAGATGAAAAAGTAATGGCCAGTTTTGATCAAGTCTAAAAGATATTTCCCCATTCATTTCTATTACTCTGGGGTCACATGACTGGCTGCGGTAAAAAGAATAGCACTTCATAAAACACAATACACATTCAAATCACTGAAATATATCAACTTTCACAAGGTGTTTTCTCATTCATCCTTCAATGCTGTAGTTTCTAAACATTACTGCAAGCTGCTGTCCAATTGCGCACATTGCCCCCTGAAGATATATTTAAAGTGACTTATAGAGGTTAAATACATGGAGGACAATTATACTGAAATCACAGAAAGAGTGAAAATGGGTGGCTTGGTGCAATCCCAATGCCTTTCCAGTTTTATAGGATCAGCACGATGTAAACAAGGCAACAACAACAATATTAGAGAGAGACATGTGGTAACAGTGAGTGGATACTGGGCCAACAAAGAGTCAGTCCAGCCAGTGTGATGGACTCAGAGATATACACCTTCTGTTGGGTCACTCTTATCTAACATCCAGAATGAGGTGCGTCTCCAGTGGATAGATATGTATGAGCAGAAAATGGTCACTTCTTAGACATGATACGTCCTGTCTGGTCTGCAGCTGTGCAACGGACAGTGCCAAACTTCTCCATCCCTGCGTGGATGAGTAGAGAGCATCTACAATTGTCTTAAGAGGTATAGCAGACCTTCTACTGGGCCTCCATCACTCCGTCCTTTCTTTGCCTCTGTGGCGGAGCGAGACTGAATTAAGAGGGAAGTGTACCGCTGTCGTCATGCCAACAGTGCTGTGTTTTGCTGTTCTGGTGCGAGCCAACTGGCCCACAAAGCTGCAGTGAGGAATAGCCATTCTATCCGTCACACAGCTCCCCGCTCCCATTAGCTTTGCAGAAGTCTTGGTCTTTGGAAGAGACTTTTTAAGAGACACTTGCTTCCCAAAAACAGAGCCAGATGACAGAAACGTAATTGAAAGCGTGCTTGACGGCCTCATAAAGGCCACTGTGAGCTTTACCAATAGCATCTTGCACCAATAAAACAACACTACAGCTGTGCTTCATGAGGTCATTTCATCTACTCCTCTGCCATCAATCCAGTTCTTGGTGACAGGCCTGCAGAGGAGACAGATGACCGGAAAAGACGGCAGGGTGAATAGGAAGTGCATGAGGGTACATCATCACTAATAGGTGTTTATAAAGACGAAAAAAACAACAAGGGACAGAGGTGTGAAGGTCACCATGAGTGCGGGCCGAGTAGCACAATGTACAATGGATGGACTCAGTGGGAGTTCTGGTTTCTGTCAGTGTGTATAGACACATTGTGTGTTTGCATTTCACAGCTCTGTGTTTGTTTCTGGAATCACCTGTGGCTTAGTAACAGTAATAACAGCAAAGACATTATTTAACATTAAAATGAGGACATTTGGTTTTGAGAATGGAGAGGCTGACCTCCTATGAAATGTCTTTCTTCTTGTATGTTGTAGTAATACCACTGCTACTACTACTACTAATAATTATTATTATTATAATAACTGAATAATGCGTATTTAATTCATTTATACAATGAGCGAATGTACCCTGTAGACTGACTGCTGCACCTGAACACACCTGGACCACGACAAAACGTTACATCATTGATGGCTCAGCCTTGTCAGTCAACCAGAAGCCTCCGGCTAGAGACGATGTGTGAATGTCTGATGACAGATTTGTTGCTTTAAGTCTGAGGTGAACACAACCCGACCAGTGAGGAAGTCTTTGAGCCCTTTACTGTTGCTAATAACGAAACAAGTAGAATCACTCCCCTTCCTCTCCACATCTGTTTCCATCTGCTTTCTCCAGAGAAGCTGAGAAAAATATAGTCCCCCTGACGGGCGCCTGTGATGCCACACTGTCCCTCATATGAAGACCTGGTCTGTCAGCACTACCATTCATTCACCTCTTCCCTCTCAGCCTTTGTTCCCCAGAATCCTTGACTTAGTTTCACCCCCTTGTCGAGGTCTGTACCCCAACTCTACCACCACCTCCTACTCCTCCTCTTGGGCTCTAATTGCACACACACCACATAAAATAGAACCAGACTGTTTTTCTTTCTCCCTGTCCTTTAAAACGCAGCACTGAGGTTTTCCCCTCATGCAGCCACACCAAAAGTTCACCCACTTTCTCCTTGTCCTACTTTCTTTACTTGAAAAAAAAAAAAAACAGATTCCAGGAATCATATTTCTCACAGAAATTTAGGTCAGAACTTCTACTTTTCTCTAAAATGTTCCTCCTGTGAGTTCTTTTCTCTCAATAGACGGAATGTTGGAGACATTCTTCAGTGGATTGGAGTGGGACAGACGTTGCCATCAAATGGGATTAGCAGTAGGAGAGGAGGAGGAGGAGGAGGAGGAAGAGGGAGCAAAAAGTGAAGACAGTTAGTGAAAGAGTAACAGCCAAGACAGGCTCACAAGTTCTCACCAGTCCTGTAGTGATAACTAATCCCAGTGGTTCCACAAACAAACTGACTCATGAGCATGGACACGTCCAGAGACCAAACAGTCAGAAACTCAAATCTCACTTCTAGATATTCCAGGATTATAATGGACTATTTGGATTAAGATGAAGAAATGAATAAAGAAGTTGATCTACCTTTTATGTTGATGCAGATGTGGAGCAGCGGACAGTCACGGCGGAGGCAGGTATGAGCAGCATATATAGTGTGAGGAGCAGACAGACGTAGAAAGCAGCAGACGCTCTCTCTCCCCCTGCATGAGTCAGTCTGTCTGAGAGCGCTCGAGCTTCACAATAAAAGCTCAGCACCAGCTGAAGTCCCACCCATTTCAGAATAAGAGCTCACTCACATATTGTTCCACTTCTGACAGAGAAAACACCCATATCGAATACCTGTGTGCTCAGGTGGCCATTGTTTGAAAAGAAACAATCAGTGGTGAATAATACAAACGGTTGACAGAGGAGTGAGAAATCTCTGGGACAGAAAACACACTTTATGTCCCTCAGAAACACAATCCTGACTGGCTGCGTCGGAACGGTTTTATGTAACACCAGAGTTTAACCCAGCCACAAGTATGCAGCGCTGATTTCACTCCTTGATGTTATCAATAAAACTTGTGATCAAACTTCTCTATTCAGGGCTGCTTTAGCTAATCCTTCTATTTTAGGAGAAAGTGCATTTTCCAAGAGGCTGATGAGTCAGAGTGTTGACGGGCTGGGGACGTGCAGTCATCAGAGTCTGCGTGTAGCAACTATTTGTTGAAAGGTTAAAGGGTCATTAGGGTCCCCGAGTGTGAGTCATTCCCCGTATGGAGTCAGTGACAGACAAGCCAGACGCAGTTACTAACCTGCAGTCGGCTGTACACTCTGTCCTCACTGAGTGAGTCACGGCTAGTCTGATCACAGATGAAAGTGTTTCAGGAGCGGATATAGACATAATTGGTAGATGGCGAAACAAAGTTGTACCTGAGATGAAACACTGGGAAGCGGTAGACCCACAACTCTGAAAACAGTTTCAAGTAGAACCGACGGGCCACTCATGCACACTCATGACAGCAGGAGTACTGTAAGGCTGGTGAGTTTGCTTCATTTCGCAGTCGCTCACCGTTTCTGCCGACCGTCGTCTGTGCACCGCTGATCCAGACCACACACACTCACCAGCAGCAGCAGTGCCAAGATCTAATCAGGGGTTGATGGTCTGCATCCGGAAACAATGTGTTGAAGTGTGTACATGAGTATTTATCAGTGTTTAGTTCGGCAGCTTTGCTGGGAAACACAGCGTGCCTTATGCGAGGGGATCACTGAAGCCTGCAAGTTTCCATTCAGTCGACTCCCAAACACAAGCTCCAGTCTCCGGCTCCCATCATCCCTGCGTGTGCCCTTTCATCGCTCCTGTTTTCCCCCCGCACCCCTCTTCTGTGCGGCCCCCTCTCTGTCACGGAGGTCAGCTGGAATAACTCCCTTCCTTATTTGGAAAGTTTCTCCATTCCTTGCAGGTCATTGTAGCTGAGCCGACCAATCTGGTGGTGAGTCGGTCTGACGTGTCTCCCATGTCCTTTTAAGGACTGCCCATCTCTGACTAGCTCAGAAGTTTGATGTGAAATGATCTGGTTTCCTGCTCTCTTGTGGCTTACTTAACATGTTCACTCTACTTGTTATGCAACTGCCATTCACAGCAAGAACATGGCTTTGGTTCAAGGCGCCACTGATCCGCACTTCCAGTTCTAATTAGACATGAAATGATGGTGAACCACAGGCCTCAGTCTACTGTACGTCCAGGTCCAACTGTGGTTCTTTCACATGTATGTTTTCACACTTTCCCTCCAACCACAAGCAACACCTCGACAGGAAAGTGTTTGTTAATACTTCATTAGAGAGTTCATGACTTGGACCTCATAAACACAAAGACTCTGCTGAGACAGCGTGCTGAGTCACTTTGCAAATATGCGACAAATCGGGGCTATGTGGTGCCCGCTGGAACGTTTCAAGATCCTTTATAAAACCTTCGTCATACCTCCAAAATACTGCAACAAATCTGTGGTTGTGGTTTTGGTAAACAACACAGCAGCAGCTCTATGTCTGTGTGTGTGCGTGTACCCCGTTAAGCTATACTTGTGAGGACCAATTCTTGGAAACACACCTACCTGTGAGGACAATTTTGCTTTGTGGGGACATTTGATGGTTAAAACTTGAAAATGTTTGGCTAAGAGGCCTGGTTTTAGATGTTTAGGTTAAGGCTGAGAGGCTGGGGAAAGGGCTATGGCAAAGAGCGGACCCTAGAAACATGGTGTGACGGTGCATGTGTGTGTGTGTGCATCGATGAATGTGGTGTAAACTGTCAGCTCTCTGTGATGACAATAGCTCACCAGTTTTAGCCAGGACAGACTCAGCTGCCAACAGCCAGATCTGTTGTCTGTCAGTGTTTTTTAAACCCCAAAACAAGATAAAGAATAGGGAAAATCAAAAAAGACAAGCCCGAGCAACACTTTTAAGGCGCGTCCACTGTAATATTGACTATGATTACAAAGGCAAAGCATTATATTGCAGGGTTGGATCATGTCTGGGTGGGCGTAACGCTCCAGGCCCTCGCAGCACAAGTAACAATTAAATATCATTTTCAAAAAACTCTCAATCTCCTACAACAGTGTTCTTGCACGGACTTCTTTTTATGTTCAATGTAGAAAGATTACCTAACTGTGAGTCTGTAAAGTCGTAACAAATGTGTGGCTTTTTTTTTTTTTTTTTACAGAGAACAATAAGATTTGATGTTCCAGTGACTGTTGGAGGGCAATTCCGACGCATATTCTCGTAATGTGAAAATAGATTTGGAGTTATCACAAATGTGCTGCCTATTAATTCCATAAAGAGTTTGTTATGTAGCATTGTGTGTAGCTTTCCATGTCATTCATTACGTTCAGCTAAATACTTACAACATGGACAGTTAAGCAGAGAAGGTACAGATGAAGTCTTCAAGGATGAATTATTATTGCTATTGCAAAGTTGTGATAGAAAATGATCAGCCTGTTATTCAAACAAAAGTCTTTGGCACAATTTTTCTGCCCACCAACAAGCATTTCGTGCGAAATGCCAAACATAGTCAGTAAACCCTGAGAGCAACAGTACGTGGCTTCACAAAAGGAAAATTGTGATGGAATAAGAGTCACAGAAATTGGCTGTTTACATGGAACCATGCTGGTGCTCACTCTACGGCCTGTGTTTGTGTCAGACAAATGACAAACAGAGTTCACTCGCTCACACGCAGCACAGTTGTGTGCTCGTGGCAGCAGCTAAGCATGTTACCTACTCACAAGGGTAGGACCGAGATCCAGCGGTCACGAACCACAACGTTGTCAAGAAAACAGCAACCAGACAAGCTGGTCTTTGCCAAAAATCAATTTGTACCACGTACACACCATTCTATCTCTATATCTTTGTGGGATCCGCTCATTGCCATAATGCTTTGCCCAGCCTCTCATCCTTAACCTAACCATCCAAAACTAAACTTAGCCAAGACTCTGAAACGCTCAAACTTATTTACACTCATTTTGACGTCTTTATCCTCAAATTGAGGTCTGTTGGGTCCAGGCAACGTCTCATGATGCACGGGGGACCATTTGCACTGTGATAACAGTAAATAGTAAAAGATCCATTGGATTGGTATTTAAATGTTTATTCCATTGTGGTCATGGCTTCTATTTTCATACTGTTTTTTGGAATTGATTCGACTCACTTTATTTTCCCGAATTAGCCTTGAGACTGGCGATTCATTTGTCAGCCAGACTCTCCTTCAGTCTATTCCTTTTGACAACCGGACCTGCGTTTTGGGCGCTACTTGAAATAGTGACGGCTACATTAATTCCTCAGTTTTAAACCAGCGCTGGTCCACAGCCACACACCTTGTAATTGATGGAAAAGAAAAGACCTGGGAGTGGGCTCATACTTCAATCTCGCCAATCTCAGCTCGCACCCTGAGAATTTCCTTTGATTCTTATCCTCCCGTCTGGATTCAATGCTGCCATCAAACCCAAATAACGACCCACATTCGTCTCTCCTCCGGCGTAGCAGAAACAAGCAAGCTATTTTCACTGGAACCTCTTGCTGCCAAGTAATACAGCTACTTCCTAAAACTCATCAGCTCACTGTTATTCAAGCAAAATGATCCGTGGCACGGATTTCCACTTTTATCTTTATAGTTCAGAACAATTTATTCTAGATTTGTGAACACGATCCCAGGTCCGAGGTAGGTGGGGTTTGATGCAGCAGTAATTTATGTAGCTCTTTTTTTGACATTTGTTGAAGGTTACATCATTCAGTCGTCTCAGAATGGGATCTCATCTCATCTCATCTAATCTCAATGGTATCATCCAAAATGCAGTGCACCTGCTCAGAATGTTGTGGAGGTTTTAAAAAAAATTGTGAAAGGTGGTGTAAAACATGACAGAAGGAGTATACAGGCTCCCTACTGCGAGTATAAAAATGTAAAATGCTTATTCTGCTGTGGATCAAAGAGGAAAGTGTTTGATGCATTGTATTCAAATCTGAACGTGATTATCTGAGATGAATATACTGTACATATGAAGAGCGGCAGGTTCCATGAAGTCTATTAAAATTTGGCCACATGGCCAAACATGAAGAATTCATATAAAAGTGGGAAGCAAAAATGCACTTTAACTAATCCACTGGCATCATTTTCAAAGTCCACTTGGCTGACATGAAACTGCAAAGGTCAGACTCTGGTTTAATACCAAACTTGTTGTTTTTAAGAATTTTCAGAGGAGCCAGCAAGAGCGACTGTGTTATTGTATGACAGTTGAAAGCAACCCAAAAATGAATTCGCATTATTGCAGTTGATAATCTTTGAGAGAAGAAGTGTCATGTCTTTGTGTTATTTGGGAAGAAACTCCTCATCATCCAGCTAGATGAGCAACGATAGCAACAATATTCAACCCTGTGATAGTGAGGCATTTACAAGTCCAAAGGACAAACCACTTCAGTTTTTACTTCAATGTTCCACAAGACCACTGGGACCACTCTGAGCCTCTCATGGATGACCAAACTATTCAGTCAAACACCAGGAGCTCACAAAAGAGTCGCCACAAGAGAAGTTGAGGAGCTCCAGGTATGTCTTTTGTTTTTTCTAGCACAAGGAACTGGCCAAAGACCAGATGAAGAAATGACATCCCCATTATGGTTTTGGAATGTCAGGAGAAAGGAGAACTATGATCCGATGAGAGATTCACATTTCCTTTCTTGCCACATACTGGAATTATTTTAGAAGATGAGGCATGACTTGGCAAATAATGGGTGGATAAAAAGCAGCCTTTCAAGGTTAAAAAAAAACATTTAAAGGTTTAGACTATTTAATCATGTTGGTGACTGTATTGGAGATTCCAACAGTCACTGATGTGAGGTAACAGGAAACAGGCATAACACTGACTTTAAAATGCTTCACTGCACTATGTACACTCTAAATACATCTAACTCTGTGTCTGTGAACACAGAATATAGTGACGTTCTGATGTCACTATGCTGCCTAACATTTTCTTTGTGTGAGTGAACATCAGCTGAAAGATGACAAACAGTTAATCCAGCATGTTTGCTGAGGAACAATCGAGCCAATCCTGATGCATGATCTCCAATCACATCCAGAGCATCATCCTGGCAAGCAAATATTTACCTGCAACTTTCTGCCTCCTCCTCTATAATCTCAGCTCTGGAAGCAGAGAATTAACAAGTCATAACCTGTGAGTCAACACACACATGCTGCATCTGCCATCAGCTGAAACCAAGTCAAGCACACATGCTGAGCAATGCAACCAAGTCTAACTTGTCAAGTATTGCCTCCTACTGCCGCTGTCACATCTAAAGTGTAGCCTGACAAATAGCATGCTCAGACATCTGAAAGTGCAGGACCCGAAGAGCCATTCGACCTTCAAATAACTCCCCACAACAGTGATAATCTGATCTCCTCAGAAAGGTAAAAACCATCACAGTGAACTGGCTACCAGGCGAACAATAGGAGCCATCCAGCAAAAGCCACATGGATCTGTTACAGCCGGCAACAGGCAGCAGCTGGCATTCAAAATGAAGGGAGGAGTCACGCCTGTATGCTAAGCGGCTCTGGGATTGGGCTGTTAACCCGTTCACAACACTATCATTTCCAGCAGACCTCAGACAGACCACGAGACTGTCTGCCTCCCGCCAGCCTGCCCTCAGGACATAGGGGGTGAAAACTTGTACTCACAGCTTTGGCTTGGGTTTGGTGGGTAGAGGTGGACCCTCTTTCCCAGATGATGGAGACACCTTCCCTGGTGGCGGCGGGGAAGGATCTACCGCAGCCTGGGATGGGCCTTTGCCTGGGGCACTGGTTGACTGGTCAGACGGAGGCAGTGGGGGAGGGGTGGGCGGTGCTATTGTCTTGGTAGGTGGGTGTGGAGGTGAGGGCGGCTTGGGGTGTTGACCATTTCGGACGGGATCTTTAACCATCTCCTTGTCCGTCACCTCTGAGCCCATCTGTACCGGCGGCAGAACAGACAGACTAGGCCAGATCTCCAGTTCCTTCACATGAAAAGCCTCTGCACTTGGATGTGGCAACATCTTGGGTGGCAGCTCCAGGAGGCTGATCTCTGTGGGTGGGGGAGGAGGGGGGAAGGCTGCCACATCCTCAAAACCTGAGTTATCGCCAGACATGCCATTACTGGATGAGTCCTCGGCTCCTGCGGGAAAATAAACAACAGAAAAGTTTTGTTTGACTGTGGGCCGCAAGATGTCTTCAGATGACCTTCAGCAGCTGCAGCTGGGCCCATTTATGATTGTAGTTGAAGTGAAATCCATTCGAGCTGCATTTTTAGTAGCTTATCAGTTTGTTGATGATATTTAGCATGTGATGGAAGACACTTTAACAATTACTACATTTCTCTGTTGCAAAATGTAGTACAGATTCTTAGATTGTGATCGACAGAGTCACAAATTACAACAGGAAAGTGTTTCTATGCTGTTGTTTTGTTATTATGCAGTATAATTATACTCAGTTACAGCACATTACAAGTCGTCGACCATCATCCCTGCACCTAAATGTACAAGACCGATTGGACTGAATGATAACAAAACCGGTGCCTTTTATTGCCAAGGTGAAAAAGACAGATCTATTCATTGACTCCCTGTAACAGTTTCGGCTGCAGCACCAGGAGTCGACCTGAGAGTCTATATGTCAGAATCTGGTTTATAAACCTGCACCTTTTACACCATTATCCAAACCCTTTTGCAGGACACTTTTCCCAGTCTTGTATGTGGAACTACCTCTGTGAACAAGACTTGCTATCAGGCAGGAAGCAGCACATCACGCTGAGGAAACTACTCAGTGGCTCCCCCCAAGGCAATAATCTCTCCCCAAATACTGGGTTTGATGTGATGTGTGATAAGAGTGACTGTGGATGTTAAAATTTTCTTAAACAAGGTATTGAATTTTCAATGTTGGCCGACAATTTATCTAAAAACAACGTTGTATATTTTGATCACGTGTACTTTTTATTGTGAATCTATTGCATATTAAAATTTTAAATTAAAATTCTTTAGTTCTGTTACAAGCTGCAGTGCATCATGAGACTTTTTTATGACCACAAAGGGACACAACAGTTCCTGAGCAGTGTTCCTTTCGCACCTGGACTGACGGTGAGTTGAGAGGTACTGTTGACTGAACCGTAAGGGTTGGATGCAGTGCAGCAGAACAGACCTCCATCCTCGGGAAAGGCCTCAGCAATCACCAGGGTACAGATCTCCTCTGAAAGAACCACATTAAAAGTCGTATTTGTCACCCACATAAAGAGCAGTAGAAAGACACATGACAGGCTGCTGATGGCAGATGTGAGTGATGTCATGCATGACTCACTGCTCATAGAAACCTAGAGAAAGTTGCAGACACCGCTGCAGGTGAAGGAGGCTACTTTAGTGAATCACCGGCGGAACATGAACCCCTGAGTCACACGCTCAGGTGTCTGTCATGGCGTGAGTGCTTGTATTTGTATACTTCGTCTGATTCGCTTGTGAAAAATGAGTTTGAGATGTGGCAATGAACATGTCGCAGCTTGTCCGTGCTGAACTGTGACGTACCTGATTCGGCGGCAGATCGAGGCTCTGTTTAACACACACAAAAAAGAAAATGATCAGCAAACATTTTCATGAATGAACAGAAAAACAAAAACTGATTTACTTTTTTGGAGAATGCGAAAATCCGGGGAGTCTAAAATCTCCTCTCCTTGTCGGAACCATCGGACCTGGAGGGGAGGGCTGCCACGCACCCTGCACTCCAGAACCACCACCTGACCCTCGGAGGCCTGGGCATCCTGCAGCATCTGCAGAGAGGAAACATGACACAGGAAAGAGTGAAACAGTGAAGCCATGATAATGAGAAAAAGGCACGAGTGAGTGAAGAATGACAAGAGAGGGAGGGAAGTCTGGAACGGTAATGAGAAAGCATCAACATCAGAGGAGGAGGATGGAGAGAGAGGTAAGGATGAATACGGCCCGTTGTCATGACACACCACAGAGAGACTGAAAGCTAATAAGCAGGTTATAGATCTTTCTAATGGTGATGTCGTCTCAGTGATGGACTCATTTACAGCCACCATTTCACTTATTCTGGGGAACATTGGCCTTACGCAAATCCATTGCTCAACAGTCCCGCAACACCTGGAGAAGCCAACCTTCACAAACAAAACAAACCTGGACTGGAATTCATTTTATTTCAATAATTTCTTCTTGTAAACCAGATTAGTAAATAGCTGCAGCAGGTGGAAATTAAGTCAAATTCACCCAAACTACTTATTTTATTTAAGACATTTTTATTTATATCTTATGTTATATCTCTGAAGATCATCGTGAATTTCGTTGTGCATCAAAGGCGTCTCCACATTGGACCATGTAAATAACCTGTCTACTTTCGTTTGCAACCAGAAGCTCTTGAGACATTGATCCCATCAACAAAAGAAGAGGTGACTCACCACACTTTGCAATAGCTTTGTGTAATAAACGCAGCCACACAGTTGTTGTCTGTATCAATCAACCGGAGGGCCTCACAGCGTGTAAGAGTGAATGAGTCTCTGACAGGGGAATGCTTCAAGACAACCAGGAGTCGAGTGCATATCACGACACCGGGTGACATCACTGGAGGCAAACATTCTCTCAAAGACATGAGTAAAGCTTGCATCCACTCGTAACAGAGGTGGGCAGGGGTGAAGAAAAACGAATGCCTGTTTGTAATGAAGTGGAAAATGATTTAGGACCTGACTTCCTGGATGAGAGTGAAGCAGACCTGACCCTTGCTGGTTTGGCAGAAAGGTTTGAAGCCCTGCCGCAGCCCGTCTCCGTCCCCAACACCGCAAGGCCCACAGCCTGAGGGTGGTGGGGGGGACGGGAGGGGGTCCTGCTGAAAGTCTGAGCTCTATCTGACCCCCACTGCTGAAAACCGCAGCTCTGTTATTAGTGAACAGAACAGACAGAAGTGCACGTGTTTCGGGTTCTGAGGTTCTATGAATCAAGCAGCAGCTGCAAATAATAGTTTGGGCATTTATTAACACTTAAGTGCGTGACATATTCACCATGCTTGGGGAACAGATCATTTGGATCTTTTTTAGAATTACACATTCAAAAGTTAAACACTGAAAAGCAATACAGGAACATTTTGAGAACTCACACAGCCAAAAATGTGGCACGACAGATCAGGTTGTCTACTTCTCTTGATTTCTTTAAATAATGTGTAACATTGTTGGAAAACTGGGTGAAGGTTTGCCAGACAAACAACCAATTTTTCCACTTTGCAATCACTAAAAAACATTGGAGATATTTTTATTTTCATAATATTATATATTACTACTGACTATTACATACTATTAATGGTTTGCAATGGTTGCCTCTCAGCAAGAAGGTTCAGGGTTCAAATCCAGCTCTGGACCTTTCTGGCTGGAGTTTGCATGTTCTCCCCAGCCCCGTGTAGGTTTTCTCTGGGTACTCCGGTTTCCTCCCACAGTCCAAAGACATACTCGCTAGGTTAATTGGACACTCTAAAAGTGCCCCTACACGTGCTTATGTGTGTTCCTGCGATGGACTGGCGACCCGTCCAGGGTGTGGTCCTGCCTTTCTCCTGCCCAGTGGCTGCTGGGATAGGCTCCTCACTAACTGCAACCCTGAACAGGACTAACCGCTGGTTAGCTGAAGATGGATGTATGTACGTGCTATTATTCAATCTGCTATTATTCTTTATTTCCTTTTATTCCTCAAAACTTAAGTGCTTATAATATTTTCACTGAGTATTTAGAAATGTTATTCCGAACAATTCAGACACATTGCGTTCACTTCCTGAGACCATATCACTTGTTCCTTAAAATATACAAAGCTATTTAATTTTTTTCTCTCACAATCTAAATGTACAATCCTTATGTTGCATTCGCTGTCAAATAATGTTCACTTATGTTAAAACTATGTTCATAACAGCAAACATTTCAAGTAAAATAGGTTTGAAAGTGGTGCATTGAAAAAATGTCGAATTAATTCCAGCATATCTGGCTACACGTCGTGTGAATATATTGTCAAAATATACGCAATTTGTTCCATGTGGTTAGCCACTAAATATAAGTAGCAGCATCAATGATTAGTTTTCAATGCCCGGTTTGTGTTACAGCACATCATTTAAAACTGAACCCCCAGCTGGAGCTGAGCTCCAGTAAACAGGCAGATACGCCCACCTTGGTGAACACTGGTGGTCCTGAAACGTCTCCACTGTACAGTGACCCAACGGGACTCTGCATCTGAAACACAAGCTCATGTTGATACAAACATCCTTCTTTATCTTCTGTCCGACTTTCACAGGCGTGTTTGTTTGGGCGATTTACCCGCTGCAGGGGCTGAGACAGAGACTGGACCAGTGTGGTGCGAAGAGGGAGGAATTCTGGGGTTTTGGGGGACGACGAACGAATTGTCAGAGACATTGAAGTGGTCTTCTTTTGAAGTCTGAAGTAAGAGAAACATGCATTAGAAAATCATCATCATCATCATGCCGAAGGTTCAACTGCACAAGTGACTGAAACAGCGTCCATCCCAGTCATTAAGATGATATCAGCTTATATGGTTAAACAGGAAAGAAGCCAGGAAGTGAGTCAGATTTGTACCATGATTGAAGCGCTGCCTATTGAACAAGAGGATCCTGCTGCTTACGACTGGTAGCTTTAAGAGAAATGTGTCGTCTTGTGATCGTTGTGTAAGAGAGACCAAAGAGACCAAGTGTGGGAATCTCTCAGGATTGAACTGCAACAAATCCTGTGTATTTCACTCAAGTTGAATCTGGAATGGCTGCTATAGAAGTCAAAACACACACTGTTCTGTTCAGTGTTCAAGTTGGACCGACTCAGATATTTGTGCAGCATCCTCCACCCCCGACTCTTCTGTGTCTGGTGGACATTGCTTTTCTGGAGAAAAGGCTAATTAGAGCCATGAAGGAAAACAAGACCATAAAACCCTGAGTGCTCCAGACAGCTCAAGACAAGAACAGCACTGGCAAAAATATGTCGACTGGCGTGGAGCTGATTGTAGTCAGGAAACGAATAGCAGGGTCTCGTGGTAAAGGTGCATAGTTGAGCTGAAGAGGATGAACACAAAGGGACAACCTTGGCAGGTTTATTGTTCGACAACATGAACCCTCTTCACCTCTGATCATTCACATCGAGTCTGTGTAATGGTTCAGCGTGTCGCGGGTCAGCCGCTTCACCGGCTCCTTTTTAAGCGCCCATTAAGAGAGCAGTTAAAAAGCAGCAGGGAAATCTCCAAAGCTGCTTCAGGCCTCTGTTAAACCTTTGAAGGGTTCAAGGTTCACTAAGTCAAAGGTCCTGGCGAGGACTTAGAACACGTACTGTGGCATGGTTCCTGTTCTGGTCTTGGAGGCAGCTCCTTCACCGTCAGAGTCAGAGGATGAGGCTCCTAATTGAGATCAGAGTCACCAGGGAGATGATTTAATACCTTGCGATGCACGTCCAGCAATTGTTCTGGGAAGGTTCTCCTAAATGATCAGCATGAAACTCTCCCTGACAGCTGACCTTCTATATAAACCTCAGCCGAGGTGTTGTCGGCTCCCAGGCTGTTGGAGGCCACGCAGGTGTAGCGTCCAGTGTCGTCCTCAAATGCTTCGGCGATCACCAGCGTGTGGAGGTCACCATCCCTCCAAATTTGGATGTCAGGAGAGTTGTGCAGTTCTCTGCCCTCACAGAACCACCTGCGGAGCCAGAGGAAGATGATGCTTTGTTAGGTTTTCCTAAGACGTTGAACCACCATGAAATGTGCAATACTGTTGTTTGAATCTAAATGTTACAGTAGTTTGTTTTACAGCCGTTCACATGTCTGACAGCGCTGAGTCATGAATTGTCACACAGGCTCAGGGGATGTCTAGGTGTCAGCTGACTCAAGTAATGGTAACAAGAGGTAGACAGGCGAGGCTTGTCACAGGTCTCAGCATCAGAGAGGAACGTGGTGTCTTCAATGCCCCCACAAAACATCAGTCTAATTCTAATTCTTCTTTTTGATACTCAGGCATTAACAAGTTCAAACAGACAGTGAACAAGTTCCAGTGTTCTCCTTCATCTTTGGCAAAACTCCATGTAGATTTTCAGTACACCTTGTTGCATGAGGACCATGCCAAAGCTCCTCACTGCTGCTGCATGAGGCACAAGCAGCTTATTTTCTGCTGTGTCCATGTTTTACATTCTTCAAACAGGGTTAAAGATCAGTGGTGGGTGTTGGAAGGACATGTGAATGAACTTAAAGCTAATTCTAATGACATTGTTGTTTTGAAAACATCATCCTAAAATTGAGACACAGACACATGTGTGTCTTCCTATCTTAGTGAGGACCGTCATTGACATACGTTAACATAATGCTTTCCCCAGTCTCTCACCATCAAAAACAAATGGCTAAACTTAACCTTTACTCTTAACCAAACTAAAACCAAATTATAATAATCTAGGTATTTTGTAGTTTTAAGCCTCAGAATGACACTTGACAAAGTGAGGACCGGCCAAAATGCCCCCACGCAAAAATGTCCTCACTCTGTTGATCAAAAACTCATACAGATTCTCAAAAAAAAAAGAAGTACAAAATCACACGTTATGTTTTGTGGGGACATTTCATTGACATAACCCTAGCCATCCAAAACACATGGCTAAATTTAACCAGGACCCAAACCAAACTTAGACCTAAATTAAAATGACCCAGTTATTTTGATGTCTTCATCCTCAAATTGAGGATCTGGATTTGTGGGGTCCAGTCAAAGGGTCCCCACATTGACATAAGGCCCCTACAAGGACAGTGTTTTGTCAGTAATTGGTCCCCACAGGTAAGGATCAACCAGGTACACACACACACACACTGACATAATGCTCTCTCCAGCCGCTCATCCATAACCAAACCATCAAAACAAATGGCTAACCTTAACCAGGACTTAATGTCCTCACAAAGCAAAAAGTCCTCACAAGATCAGAAAAAGATTGTTCCATACAAGAATGTCTCACACACAGACACCTACGCACATCCCTTCACAATCACTTTAAGCTGTTAATGTTCCATCTCGGGACACGGCATTGACAGCCATATCATCACGTCCTTGGAAGTGGCGGGCAGAACTTCCCCCAAAGACTGAGGCAGCAGCTGAGCAGAGGTTAGGCTCTGTGACATTACTAGAATCCCTGACAGCTGGTTCAAAGGTCTTGCTGCACAGCTCATACATAGCGACGGTCTAGCAGCCGACTGACTCATCAGTTCAACTCAGACGCAGAAGGATTTCCACTCGTCGCTGTGGGTGTGGGATAAAAACATGGAGGTGAACAAGCATTAGTCAGGCCAGACTTTTTTGTACATTACAATGAGCAATTTGTCAGCAGTGGCCACTTGAGCAGTGTGGAAGCACGTTTGTGATTCGTCTCGCTCTGCGGACGTTTGACCATCAGTTCACTCTTCACGGTAATTCTTTGGTCTTATCGCCTGACCAACGGAAATAACGGAAACTGTTCGCCTCTATCAGGCAGCCAGGCACCGGTGTGTTGAACGATAGGAAACAGATTGTGACATGAGGCTTATGAAGAGTTGTTCATGGCACGAGCAGTGAGACCTTATCCTCCGCCGGCGCCCAGTTCAAGCCAGGAAGTCATTTACCATGCCTCAAACAGCCTGGCACGTACTGTCGTTGTGCTTCAAGACAATCCACATGGACAAACACTGAACTCAAAGCAGCAAGCCAGAGTCACATTATTTAACCTCAACATGCCTCTGTTTGGGAAAAATCACATTAGAGCATCTAGTTTGGGTGACATCTATGACTGAGTGGAATGTACTGCAGTGTAACTATTTTCATGAAGAAAAAGCTTCATAACCTTTAATGAACTAATGTTCATCAGGAAATTGGAAGATTGTCACACGTGGAATGTTTATGAGGCCCTTCATTCGGACATTTTCAGAAAACAACTTACTAATCTCACACAGGAGTGCACTTAATGTCACCATTAAACTAACAACTGTGGTTCTGGTAAAGAGCTACCACAGGGCTGCCGGGGCACTTTTACAGACTGCTGCAGCCGTGTAACTTTGTACGTCCCTTTTCACACAGAATCATCTCTGCAAGTTATGCAGTTGCATGTAAGCATGGACACGGCTTCTTGAGACACTGAGGAGTGAGGGAATCATTCACTTGTTCTGTGGGGCTTCACACAACTGAAAAGGGGAGGAGTATTCCCAACATCTCTGAACAATAAAACTGTGAATTAGTCATCCTTCATGAGCTACCATTAAGCATAATTACCAAGTAAACTCATTTAGAGACAGCCGGTAACATTTTTTAAATCCCCTCTCCATTTCGGCGGAATGTGCTGAACATGGTGCCCAAGATAAATGCTACTTTGAGTGCTGCTGAAAGTCACCAAGTAGAGAAGTACAACTGAAGAACTTGAGCTGAAACTATCAACTATCTGATGGGGTCTTCTCGAAATGTGATGATGACAATATCCTTCCAGTATGGTGGACGGATGGGCAGAAAGAAGGGACAGGGGTTTTGGCACAGGTGAGGGATGGAGGGAGCATGAAACAGACAGTCGTAACCAAGAAAGAGCTGAGCTAAACGGCAAAGGTTACTATTAACCTGTTAGTTTATGCTCTTGACCGTACTGATGGCAGTGAGATCACAATTCTGCGACGCAAAAAAAGCTTGAAACCTTACTGTGAGGCAGAAGACCTCTGTGAGTAGACTCACTTCATCGCCTAACTCTAATGTCTCGGATTGCCTCCCAAAACAGAGAAAAGCTCAATGGTTTTTCTTGAGAGAGTGGAATCGGAGCCTCTCATTGAACCAACAATGGATAAGGGGAAAACATAAGACAGACAGAAGGCCATTCACACAGGATCTTCTTTTTATCTAATTGACTGTTTAAATAATAGTACGCCAAATCTATACAAATAACATTCCACCACACCAGTTGATTCCTGAAGACATAAACATTCCACCATCAACCACCCAATACACTCACTCACTCACTCAACAAGGACAGCATGTGAGAAGGCAACCGTCCTCAACACATTTTGGACAATTGAGTTCAGATGATACCGAACACCAACAGCGTGGTTGGATTCATTCACGTTTAGACGTCGAGCGCATACCGCACGGCAGGCCAAACCCAAGTTCGTCCCCTGGCCTCTCCAAAGCATTCTGAAGGCCCAGTTGTCCTTGCCCGACCCCGTTGTTCTTTGCTGCCGGTCATGGAAATTTTTACAAAGCCAGATTCAGTTTCACCACAAATCCAAACAAGTCAAGCTCTGAACGAAAAGAGAAATGAAGGGTATCCTGTAAGCACTATTACCTTGTCAGGATGTTGCAGGGGAAAACACACCTACGCAGAAATCCGCCAAGAATCTTTATTATCATTCCTAATTTGGACATTACTCTGTAAGATAGGTTTCTGTGACGGCAGTCCAAGGTTGACAGTGGTGTGTTTGGACCGCAGATGTCAAGGAAAGTACATGTTGACAAGTAAAGTGGTATCCCGCCTGTCTTTGTCCTTAGTTACAAACTGCCCCAGCGGTCAATGTATTAAAGACATTTTAGCTTCACGATACACCACATAGAAGCCCATTCATGCAGAGACAAGTTGCAAAGCAGGGTTGTTCTTTTGCCCAAGAGAGCTGGTAGTAAAGGCCATGAATGGAACAGAGAATTTTATTGATTGACTTTAGCTGCTGCTCACAGCCGTTAATGAAGTTTCAAACGCAAGTTATATAAGTAAAATGCATGTAGGTGAAATGAGGTGAGTTGGAGGAGGTTTGCTCTCGCTTCAAATGCAGTTAGATACGCATTTTTGGTAATATCTCAAACTATAAACACAGATCTGACTAGTTACGTGTTTAGCTATCTCATTGAATCTTTAACTGTCTATAGCTTAACACAGCCACTGTAAACTGTTAGCTTGATAATTTCACATTGGTGAATCTGGGCACTTTCAAACAGGATAAAAGACCTGTATGAGAACTAACCAGATGACAACTGTAAACCAATGGCTCTAGTCTTAATACCGTAATACTCCACATTGGAGTTGACTCATTTTTATTGACTCACTTTAAAGCATAAATACAGTGACTGTAGATGATGGTAAGCGTCAAAACCGATGTACCCGACAAGCTCATGTTAAATATGACCTACTGCATTCCAGGGACCATAAAAACCAATAAAACAGGAAAGGTCTCTGTTAACAGAGACACAGCATCAAGGGTCAGAGTTCAGCAGAATATCATGAACAGCTGCAGATGATGATGGAAGATCTGGCCGGAAGCAATAAAGGGCATTTTTCTCAGAGGAATTTGAGTGTTGCAGGGTAGAATGGACGGAGCTAGTCTGCTTTCTGTTGTCGGTTAACAAAGGCTGTCCAGTGATGCAGAGACTGGACCCCAGCAGTGATGTTTAGCGCAAAGATAATTTTAGAGTGGCACGTCATGGAAGCTTAAATGCATTACGCGCATGTGAATACTTGCACTATTAAACTTCACACCACAGCTTATGTCATCGTGCAGAGGGATATCAAGATGCATATTGTAAGTCAAGCAACTCCCAATTATGTCAGTTACCTCGAATCCCACTCCCCTGAGGTAAGAGGGGGAGGGAGCATGTGCTGAACCGAACTTAAATAGCGGCAGACATGTGCAACAGCTGACCCCAAAAATGTACACACCTCAACACAAAAGGCTATCCTCAAACACACACACACACAGTCAATATCTCCTTCTTACTATTTCAGTAATATACACCTGTTTCACAACAAAAAAACGTGTATGACTCATTTGAACATATGACTATATTTTACCTTGAGAAGAATAACGTTTCAATAAATCAAAACATCTTTTAAAAAAATGTTTGTTCCATGACTAATCTTACATCATACAGTTAACATTCCACAGCATCCTGATTCCTGTAAATAACATCACAGCTAAAAATGTAACCTACCTGAGGCGCTGTGCTGCTGCTAGTTAGTACTCCAAATCAAAGTTCTTGAAGCTTCCCTTGATGCCAGGCCGTACTGGAAGCCCCTTCTCAAGACAGCATGACCCACACTGAGCTCTGACACTCTCACACCGGGACTGCCACACTGAGTCACTCACACACGTAGACACACAATTCGATGCTTGAGCCGAGGGCTGAGAGGGAGGGAGCAGACCCGAGTTGTTAAATTCCACATCAGATAGAGGGGGAAATGAAATATTACATGTAAAAAAAAAAAGCCTGCTTTCTTCTTGCCTCTAGATTATTCATAAAGATTGACTCCAGATGCTGTTTTCAACTTCGACATAATTAAACATAATTATACGAGTAGGATCTCCCTCATCATTCGTCAAATGTAGGGTAATCTCCAGGGATGTTGTCAATGTGCGCGCCTGCTGTCTCTTTGGGGAACACACCCCCAAACAAAAACAACATTTTTTTTTCTACCTCTTTTAATCTCCACTCTGCTGACCATCAAAAGCACCACAGCAAATCCCAGCACCAGTCCTCCTGTCACCATGGAGACCTGCGGGGTTCCGATGTGCGACTCCAAAAAAATAAAACGTCGACAGTGCTGCAGCATGAACAAAAGTCTCGCACGACTAGAGCAGGAGCCAGACTTGATGATTCCCACATGCCAGGACTAAGCAGGCCACTATAAAGCCCAGTTGGGCTGCTACAAAAATAACTGTCATAAGTCAGAATCTAAATAGAACTCTTTCAGTTGGCAGCACCTGGCAAGTTCAAGACAGATGGCTCTGCTCAAGCTTTGTGCCATAGGTGCCGGTTCATCCTTCAACAAGTGGGTGCTTATATTTACATCTTCAAAAACACAGGGTATTTCTAACCACTGATACATGGATGCAGCTACCATCAGGTCACTGCTACGGTTGTTGGCTATTCATAGAGAAGTGTGCCTCATCCAGAGCTACATAAGACAATGGTTAACTCGGTCTTTGGACTCACATGCCAATACGACACTTCAGACTATGTCAAATAGACCTCAGAGACTGGATGTATTATTTGTAGTGCTTGTTACTAGGAGGTTCTACAGTGGACTGTGGGAACGCACACCTAATAACTTCCCGCCCCTGTGGTGGATCCTGCATTCAATCATGCGCTTCTTTTATTCACATTCTTTTGGTTGGTGAAAACATTTGCTCTGATTTGCACTAATAACAACATGAAAGGCCCCATACTTCCTCTAAGTGACTATAAAACACTGGTTAATGGGAGGAAGGGATTTTATAGTCTCTGTATGTTCCCAGTAATTATTTGACAACTATAAAAGCTGACCTGACCGTCAGTTTCAGCAACACGCTGGATCTGATGGACAAACGTGCACAAGGCCAAACACACATTAGAATGATTAACAGGTCTTCTAGGGGTCAGTTGACCTCACATCACCATGGTAATCACAAATGCCTCTCCATGGACACATGTTGACAAAAACACAAGTGACGTCAGGCCTCTTCGGAGAACGTATCCTCTGAACTGTCAAATAACCACAGCGATGAACAAAACAAAAGCAGTTACAATGAAGAGGCTGGAAAATAAACTCATGAGCTTCATTAAATGAATGGCTCCAGCCAATTCAAATAGTTGGCCGGCTGTGAGCCTTTGACAAATACAATCTCTCATTCTGCCAAATAGATGGCAGGGAAATGTATACTGAGTAACAACAACAAGGAATGGCTGAGTGGGATGTGTTGTTTTTGAAACATTATGTATTTACCATTCCTTATGTTCCTTCATAACCACACTCATCCATCTTCCTGCCAACAAGATTTACGGCTGGTGACCACATAAGGGTCTGAAAGTCAGCCGACTCCATATGTATCATAACTTTCCGGCAACAATAATGATCTGAAATTGCTTTTCCACAAAAAAAAAACTGCTATCGATATTCTGTGTGCCAGATTGTCAACTTTTGTCCGGCGCGAGTTTGAAGTGGTGAAATTTCACACAAATGTCCAAAGAATCATTTTGGGATTCACAACTCCTGGGCCCGGTCCCATAAGTGGATCTGGGATATTTACTTGAGGTCCAAACTGCATTTTCTAAATTTTCATAAGAGGGTATGATGAGTCCCCGATCCATACCAGGAAACAAACACTGTCCTGATGTAAAGTGACTGAAAAGTGACATTATGAGATAAGAAAACAGAAGCTTTTAAGGTAAAGAAAAGTCAAAAATGAATAAAGATCTGGGGTTGAAAAACTACATTTTTACAGTCAAAATTGGAGATAAGAATTCACCAATGTGAGCCAAAACTAATGATGCAAAAATAATTAAATTATTTTCCTAAACAAATCTGAAACAATTTTAAAAAATTGGTCAAAATTAAATAGTTGCTGTACAATTTTGGCATGAAAATGTAGAGAAAAAAGAATAGAGAAAAGTTTGAGAAGACAGTAAAGTACCCAGTCAACATGAAATATCATCAGTCAGGTAGAGGTAAGTGAAGAATGAGGTGCTAGCCACACACAAAGTAAAAAAAAAAGTTTCAAATACTCTTTCATTACTACATAATTGTTCCCACGAGAAGCTTGCATTACAAATGCATGACGGGCGCGGATGCGTTTTCTGGATCTCCAGTGTCTCCTGATATTTCGGGATCATCTCGGGACAGAAACCACGGTCTATAATTCACTGAACGTATAATTCCAGTAGCCTACTCGGCAGCTGAAGGCTAATGTGTCCAGTGAGCCATAATTTATTAGCTGAGATCAGACAAAACACGCTCAAACTCTGAAATCTAATGCTGCAGACTTAGCTGTACACAAGCTGTCAGGAGCATCAGTACAGCCTCGAAGGCAACAAGGATTTATGCACTAGTGATGAATCCAAATGGGGAGAGAATAAGAAGCCAGGAGTGAGGTCTTAAGTTTCAATGTGTCAAAGCAGCGCTAACACATTATGAAGTCACTAGTTTGTGGGAAATCGGACGTGAATGCAGGATTCCTACTTGACCTCTAGTCTGCTCTTGAAACTAGCGTCTCCATCCAGCTCTGGCTTTCACACCATAGAGAGCAATTTCCATGTCATTCTCCTGAGCTTGTTGGACCAACTCTGGCATATGAAGAGAAGAGAAGCACAAAGGCATGAGTGAATTGGACGTAGCATCAAACGCAGCTCCTTGGCTGCCTTACAAGAATGCAACATGCAGAAATGTCTCCTCCAAAAGCTGATTAGCGTAAGCTCAACCAACCGCCTCAGCCTTATTGAGGATGATAAATGGACGAGTGTCGTCTCGTAGGTGAGCGCAGGAATCTTTCCCACTTCTCATTACGGTAATATGAGCTGTTTTGATCTGGTTGAAAGCATTTGGTTGGACAACGTGAGGGTTGATGGACTTGGTCGACGGTAATGTGTGTGCCCCGCTTGAATTAAGATTTATAGTTTTCTGGGCCGATCCTGCTATTGAACTTGTCTTACATTACCGTCCTCCCGCTGAGCTTGACTGCCGCCTTTGTCCACGAATGGACATGCTTCATATTAAATCTGGTATTCGGCTCCTTCAACGGTCAGCCATCCACTTATATAACTCCTTAAGAATGTAATTACCCTGCTCTTGAATTCCACTCTTGCTTTTGTTGCAAGGTAAGCTTGCCATTGCACTGAAGTCTCTTCAGCCACATACTGTCGGAGGCTTGGCTAACTCTAGTTATGATGTCAACGCCAGGATGTACTGTTTCCTAAGACTTAAAAGCCAATTGAAAGCCATAAACTCCAGTAGGTCTCGGGTTGGCTTTCAGGCCTGATGCCAGGAACCCGAGTGCCTTTGGACACTCGCAGTCACTATCAAGGCTCAGCTCATTGTGCATCTTTGTCAAATCTATGGTCCGGGGGCCAAATCCAGCCCGTCAGGTCATTTAAGTGACCCAGAAGAACATATAGATGATTTAATTTCAATTCAATACAATGTTAATTTAAAGTAATAATGGCACACAAAGTTCAAGTCTTTCAAGTATAAATGTAAAACTATTTATCTGGAAACAGCCAAAAGAAACACAGGAGATCTCCTCTCCTGTGTTTCGCGGTGGTGTTTCAAGGCGGAAACCAGTGTGTTGAGAGAGTATAGTTTACTGTATGTTTTTAGACAGGAGCCACAGAAACGCTGCTCTTTGCCGTTGGAATTAAACTCCAAGAGCAGAACAGGTAGTAAATTCAATGTTTCTTGTAAAAAGAAAACATGAAGTTGAAATACAAATAATATTCTAAAAAATGACAAATAATTGTCATTTAGTTCTCTTCATGACAAAAAAAAAAAACAGAAATCACAAGTTCTGAAAATGAAAACAGGATGTGTTTCCTCAAAGTGAGGCAAACTGCACTATTACCATATTGTTTTTGAGTGAGTGTGGTAGCAAAGGAAATAGCTAACAGCATTTTAGAGATGGTAAAGGGAAGTAGTCACCCTAAGAAATATCCACATATATAATGCAGGAATGTGAATGCCAAGGAGGATTAGCAGCCACAATGGAAAAAGATGAGCAGCGCCACCATCTCCTTTTGCTTGCAGCACTGCAGTTTGGTTAGATCAGATGGCGTTTATTAGTCCCACAGTGATGTGCTCTCCCCACATCCGGTCTGAGAAAACAGGAAAACAAGCTGTTCGTCTGTTTCAGCGCCTAAGTCATATTCTTTCTGTTACTCACTGTAGACATTACAAATCAAACAAAAAAAAAATAAAAATGTGTTCAAGGTTTATTAAAGAAGTCCCTTGCGTGACTTTAGAAAGTTCTGTCGAGAAAGGAGACTGAAATCTGCTCAACTGACTGAACAGGCCGTGAGTGAGGGCCAGCCCTGTGTGGAGGAGGTGATGGAGAGGAGAGAGATATTATGAGCACATTATGAACCACTTCCCACCCTCTCTGATGAACTGTGGCAGATGGACCTTAAGTCAGAGACTCATCGCCTTCAGGAGCAAGACTTCTGCTGCTTCTTTGTGCCAACAGCGATAAGATAACAGCCCATAACTGTCGTCAGATGAGCTCATAGTTTACTGCTCTACACTTCAGACAGCACGAGGCTTAATTGTGTACTGTCACTGGTCTAATAGCTAAAACAAATGCTAATATTTACAAAAGTATGTGCCATTCGTACTGCAACACCTTTTGTAATGCGTCATGATGAATATATTCCTTCACATGATGACAAATTAAGTGTTAGCTTCTCTTACACGCCTTCCATGTCTCTACAACCAGAGAAATATATGGCCGCAGCACGGTTGCTCTGAAAACACAACGATTTGTCCAACATGAAGAAGAGCAGAGGGCTGCATGGTCATCGGGAAGGCTTCACTGAAAAACCCTCACATACTCATGACGATAGGAAAGTTTTCAAATGCGAGCACGTACACTTGACCCACAAGAAAAATAGAATCTGTCCATGCCTCTGTTTAAGTGTTATCGGAAGTTCGAGATATAAGAGGAATCGAGAGGAATATGCCTTCTGATCTGGAAAAGTCAGTAGGCCAGACAAACCTTTGGAAAAACCATGAGGTAATTCGATCCATTGCCTGGACACACAAACAGGCCGCAACCTGGACCTGGGCCAGAAGCTCCTTGGTCAGCACCATAAGTTTTCTGAAGGAACAAGCTGAAACCTTCTCGAGGGCCTGCCCGCTTTGATAAAGGGATGACTGTCGAAGCTTAAAATTTAAAAAGTGTCTCTTCAACAATTTAATTTCTCGCTTTATATCCATTGTGGATTCATCTCGGGGGTCGGACTGGTCGTCTTTCTGCATGGAGTTTGCATCTTCGCCCAGTGTGCGAGTGGGTTTTCTGCCTCCCACAACCAAAAAGCATGCTTATTTGGGGGTTCAGGTTAATTGAGCACTCTAAATTGGCGTGAAAAGGTGTGAATGTGTGAGCGAATGGTTGTTTGTCTATATGTGTGTTGCCCTGTGATGATGCAACTTGTCCCCTGCCTATCGCCTGTTGTTGTTAAGATTGGCACAGCTCCCCCGTGACCCTCCTCTGTAGGACATAGTGGAATAAAAGATGCATGAATGCATATACTGGCAGCAACTTTAATGAGGTGCACGAGTCTGTTCACATGGCCAATATTTCATTCTAGTAATGAGTTATTGTTATGAGAGCTTTTGCTATAGCTAAAAATGATTGTAAAAAGTTATGTGTCACTAAAGCTAACTCTGGATGTCATTTGACAATTGGATGCGGGTTTTGTTGGGGAAACTGCGCTATTCACTGCACATTGTTTAGCTACATTTTTGTACTCTGCATGTTACAGGTCATAGCCAGGGGAAACAGGAAAAGTCTCACCTTGTTAGGTGTAACTTCACACTGTGTCTTCAAGAGAGGAGCGTCTGGGGACACAGTCGACGCTGTAGACACTCCAGCTCCATCCGTCAGCACCGCCATTAACAGAGGAATGAGAAATACCGCTAACACGTGTCCATGTGCATGCTGATTTATTGACGTAGGACGGATTTCTAATGCAGACAGCAATAAACCCAGGGAAATGTCTGCCTGCTCAACTCATATAAAACCTGAACAAACTCACATGTACTCAGTATTTTGACACGGCAAAGTATCTACTTTATATTGGCCAGAGAAATATGCAGACAATTGTGGAGGAAAAAAAAAGGTTTCACCTTCTGAAATGTTTTCATGTGTCAGGAATGCTGCAGTGAGAAAGCCCTCATGTCGTATTAATTTTAAAATGTGCGCCCCACGGTGCACATTCCAGACTTCCCCATTAATTGGAGCTTAAATGAAAAAAAATGACATCATGTTGGCTAAAAAGAAAAAGTCGGTATAAAAATACCAGTCCCTTTCCCTCCTTCTTAGCCTCTCCCGCTAAGATCAAATGAGCCCAGGAGGGAAAATTTCAAATTATGGCCTGCTTGAAAGCCAAAACTGTCAGCATAGCAAGTGGGCTACGTCATAAGTCAGCAACGGGTCACCTGCACTGACCTTATTCCAGATAGTTGATCCAAGTGGAGGAGGAAGAGCTACTGTATCCATCTGTGTACACAACCACACAGCAAGAGGCACATCCCATAAAATTCATATAAAAACTGGAAATAAATTCAAAATTCATTATCAGAAATATTTGGATGTAATAAATATGTCCAAAATACACGAAACAAAGTGTTACTCAGGTATGACAGCCAGCCCATTAGAAGGGCCGCCAGAAAACAAACAATCCGATTCAACCAAGATTTATACAGCGTGTCTTCTAAATAACCTGCAACCATCTAGTAAGACTGTGGAAGTAAACAAAACAGCTGCTCTGGATCATTTCTTGCATGGTTTTCTGCTCTGCGGAGACCCTACTCTGTCTTCACTGTTCCTGCCCACTTCTCTTCATTGACTAAAACTGCTCTCTCAGTCCTCAGGTTGTGTGATGACAAGATGCAGTATATAGCACCACCTTTGACGCCAAACTCCAAAAGCAGTTCTACTGAGGTGTAAGTGTGATCTCAGAACGAAGTAATGCACAATGTGGTTCGAAGAACAATGTAACACACACTCATACCAGTGATGCATTTAACACACTGTTGTGTGAAACTCCATGAAGACGGACTGAAGAATACCAGGCCCTCAGAACTGTAACACTCTTACAACCAAGACAAATTGTGGCGTACCACAAAAAACCTCGCCCAGTGCACAACCACCAAGAATGTCACTGGCCGTGCAGAAAAACTATACGCAGCTCAGCACAAGTATGACGATGAGTAGGTGAGCGCATGTTGGATTGAAGAGTTCAGAAAAGACACAACTACTAAGTATACACAACTATACAAGAGACAACCCCTACTTACTAAAACAACTTTGCAAGGTGACATTTTCAGAGAAGACCATTTACACCGATCATCGGATAATCTGTGCCTGACATGGTTTTTGTTCCCTCCATGGAGAAAAAGTGAACTTCAACTCATTTGAAATTTGCTCTATATACTTTGATATATATATATATATATATATATATATATATATATATATATATATATATATATATATATATATATATATATATATATATATATATATATATATATGTCAGATGCATTATGTCAGATGGAAAAAAAAATATTATATATATATATTAAAAAAAAAATTCCATCTGACATAATGCGCCAGCTATAACTTAACTCGTATGTTTGTTTTTGTTGAAAATTATTGCAACACACCTGTAGTGTAGATAACAAATATGCGATTTGCTGCCACCTCGTGTTTCAAATCAACATCGCAACTGACACTCGAACACCCGTCATTGAGAAATCAAAACTAAACATTGAAACAGTCATTTCACTGATGAAAGTCTCCTCTTGCTGTCGTACAATATTGGACCTGCCAGTGTGTCTGGGTTCTCTAGTTTCCGCCTGGTTAAACATGCCACAGTCTAACTTCATATAGCCCAAGAAGGTGTCCGGAGATAGAGAGCCTGTTGACTAAAAACGCCTTGTCATTGCATTGCCTGCATTCCTGAGCCTGGCTCCTGTTGGCCTGAGGACTATTTATACAGATGCAGGAGAGGCCCCTCGCTCCTGCCATGGGGAGCTGACAGCAGCCTGGCCTGAGTCAATGGCTCAAATCGCACTCGCTGTTTTTCACGCTGATGTGTTACACATTATCCCAACAGTGAAAGGATTATGAAGAAAGTCCCATGTTAATAAAGGGAGTGCCTTTTCCAACTGGCTGATTTAAAAATGCATATCAGTAACTGACCATTACAAATTAACCATTTAAACCATCTATTTCCTGACCAGTGCAAAGTGCGGATCAGGGCCCTCATGCAGCCTTTTGCCTCTATTTATGTGCCTATTATGTGCTTATATTCATTTTTATTAGGCATTACTATCTCAATTCCACTATGTTTAATAAATAAAATAATAAAAATAAAAATACATAATTTTTTAAGTTTTATTTTGAGTGAATTGTATAACAATGTAGCTTAACACATTAAATTGTATTGTCCTTCAAAATAAATTAGAAAAGTAGTTAGCCTTGCATATAATATAATTTTACATTTTTGGATGGGTATTAATATGTATATTGTCAATTATCCAGTGCTTAGTCCTGTTCAGGGTTGCGGGGAGAGCAGGAGCCTATCCCAGAAGTCATTGGGCGAGAGGCTGGAACACATCCTGGACAGGTCGCCGGTCCATCGCACACACACACACACACACACACACACACACACACACACACACACACACACACACACACACACACACACACACACACACACACACACACACACACACACACACACACACACACACACATCGGGGGCAATTTTAGAGTTTCCAATTCACCTAGTGAGCATGTCTTTGGGAGGAAATCTGTGGAGAAGACCCACGCAGGGGGAGACCCACACAGGGAGACCATGCAAACTCCACGCAGAAAGGTCCTGCTGGATTCAAACCCTGAACCTTCTTGCTAAGAGAATACTCCTTTTGATATCTGATATCATTGTTCAAGTCATGAAGTTGAATATTTCTCTGATGAACTAGCTTTGAACATTCATCTTGTAATTTCAAAACATCAGCTTGATAACGATTGGCAGCCTTGTGAATAACACGTTTCATTGTAGTATGACAAAATTATCATTTGCTTCCAACATCCTCAATAGACCAACCTGCATGATGCTCAACTTGTACTTTACATTCACAGAATATTAAAAAAATTCAACATTTGAACTTGATGCCGACATAGTGAGGATAACTTCAATAAATTAATAAGCAGTCCATTAACCCACGCATTTCCACAGAGAGAGGTGGCACTAGTGCGTTTTAGTGGTGACAAATAAACTATATTAATCCATAAAAAGAAACTTTGCGTTTCATTAGAATAGATTTAGAACAGATGTCACACAGTACCTGACGAGGGGTTGGGGGTTTCCGCTCACTCTGCATTCCAGACGAATGGGGGATCCTTCTGCAACTTCCTGACTCTTCAGCTTCTGGAGAAAACATGGACGTGACAAGGGTCCAGATGAAGTTGCGGCTCCAGACTGGTGGAACCTAGCAAGACCTGCGACTGCACTATCAGACAGGGCTCCAGCGTATGCTTGGTTGTTCTGTGTTTGCTCCTTCTGGCTGGTGGACAGCGAGGTGTCGGCGGCCGAACCTTGAGGGGCAGGACGCTGACTCCTAGGAGACAGATAGCCACTATCAGGAGACGACGAGTCCTCCTCCACCTGTTGCTCCACCCGAGCAGAACTCTTGAGGATGGATGAGAGCTCCTCAATGAATGTGGCGGCGCGGCTACAAAACTCTGTGGCTGATGGTGCTCGATCGTTTAGCTCCAGGCCGCCATGAAGCAGCCGAGGTTTGTCCTGCTTGTAAACTGGCATTTGCTTGGGGCTGCTGGCTTTCTCATCCGGTTTGCTGAGTGAAGGATTCACAACAGAAGGAACTTTATTGGCTGTGCTGTCTTCAGACAACTGGGCTTTGGTCGACTGAGGTGGGCTTGACGTGGGGTTTTCAGTCTGCTTGGGCGAAGGAAGAAGGGATGGTTGGAGGACCTGCTCCTGGGAAGTTAGACTGAAGGATCCTGGATCTTCAAATTCACATGTTTCTCCAAAGGCCTCCCGGGCCAGATCCAGACTCAGATGAATCTCCTCCGCGCTCAAGAAGGCAGTAAGATCTGCAAAGTCCCCCTCTCCAGAATCCAGCTCTGGCCTAGAATCAATGTACAGTTCACCATCCGAGGATGCCTCGGAAAACACACCTCCATCCCCCTCAGAGGCACCACTTCCTGCTGGGTCCTTCTGCAGCAGAGAGATGGGGAGCTGCTGATTCCAGCTCCCGTCCTGCATCCTAAAACACACAATGTTCATCAAGCAACTATTAACAAACATTACAACAACAATGAGGGGTCACATGTTCTTGCATCCTTTGTTGCTCTCATGACAGCTGGTGGGTATTAGCAAAGGACCGATGAGGTGGCAACATGACTGACATCACTTGTTTTTTGTTTTTGTTTTTTTTATGAAGTACGGACACAATTCAGAAGTTACTTTCCAAAACATTTAATACATTTCTGGGATGATTAAGATTATCATGAGTAAACACAGGCAAACTTATTACCACCATTTTAAATACTCTCTTTCATTGAAATGTGTGTATCAGTCATGCTCCTTTTGGCTAATAGAGAGTCGGGGGACAAACCACGACAGGTCACCAGTCCATCATGGGTCACATGTCCAGAACACCACTCACACTCAGCCATGAATCATTCGCTGTTTTGTGTTGTAGGAGGAGACTTCTAATCATAAGGTTATCACAAAGCCATTATAGAAAGGCCCCAGCCTTGCAACAAAAAATGGCCATAAAAATCGTCTTATTCTGATCCTGATTCAAGCAGGAATTAAACCTGTGATCTTCTTGGTCTGAGGATGCAGCACTGATGACAATTACATGAAGAAGATGTTTTTTCAGCCAATGAATACACAAGTTGAGTTGATGGTTCACTTGAATTTAAAACCTGCAAACTGTACTTTTGTTTCACTTCAATAATTGTTCTGTTGCCAGGTTTTTGGGGCAACACTGTCAGCGGCAATATGATGCAGAAAACAAAGGGTTTCATCATGTCACCGATGATGCAGTCCAGATTCTTCTTCCTGATTTTCCTGGTTGAACAATATACCAACATGCTACATTTTTTGGGCAGGAATTGCTGCACCACTTAACAATGATGTGAGGAAAAAGAGCTGTTCCTAACCTTTACCAATATCAAGTATGAAAATCCTGAACTCAAGCGCAACCCTCCATCTCCAGCATCAACAGAGCACCACATGATACCGACATCATCTGTCTTAAGTCGTGTTGCATGTCGTGAAATCTGTAGTGAGGCTGCACGAATGACGCGCTACTAGGCGCCTCACGGCGTCCTGAAGACCAGCTGTTGTTATTTATAATCCCCAGGGCTATGTTTCACAGCCGCGCTCCACCCAACCCACTAGGAAGCGCAGAGAGGAAGCCATCGTTTCCATCAGACGGACAGGTATATATTCATGTACACCTTTATAAACACGACCTATCTTCAGGCGAGAGGGTAACTAATCCCCTCTGAACGCTCCAGTGGCTGAGGAGAATTATATCAACAGAGGACTAATTAAAATTGAATGTGGATGACTTTCCAAAACAGGCAGTGAGAGACAGAGAAGTGCCACTGCCATCGGGGCAAATTTCCATTCTGTCACTATACATTCTATCTACAGCAATTCGTCCATGAAGCACCATTAATCCTGATTGTAGACAACCAGGATTTGTAATTGTATAGTCGTAAAGATAAGATGCATGAATATAACCATTTATTATTATTTAATACTGTTCAGGATTACAATTCAAAACACTAGATTCTATTGATTCACGATAGAGATCATCAATCTAACAATGCAATGTTACACACGACAAAGGAAAAACTCACCTCTATACCGTCTTGTAATCCAAATTATTGGCCTTTCTTTCCAGATTTGTTTTATGGCCTGTGTGAATATGAGCCCAAAAGAAGCGTCTCTTTCCAGAAGAGCAGCTTTATTGGCTAGAAAGACAGGAGGAACTCACAGGTTCAGGGTCCAATTGACTACTGCCTCTGCAGTGGCCTGGTGTCCCATCTGTCCCAGTCTCTAACTGCTCACACTGTGGGCTATATTTGGCCCCTGGCTCAAGTTTCACAGCTTGAATGCTGATGAGAAGAGAGAGTGCTAAAGTAGTGTACGAAGGCAGAGGGTAGTGAGTACAAACATTTTTATAGATATGGATTTTTCAGCAAACCATTTAAAAAGAACTGTTGTGTTCATGATAAGTTTAAGCAACATATTAAGGCAGGTCCAGCATTTGCAGTGGTCCTGTGACATCAGGTGAAACAGGCATGTAACATGATTGACAATCTACAGTGAACAAAGAATAGGACATATACCATAATAATAGAAGGGGTTGGTCGTCTAGATATCACTGTCAATTACGACACGGTGAGTTGTCAGTGTTCCAAATGACTTCAGCCCGGTCGCCCTACTGACCCCAGACCACCCACTAATCCGTTTCATCTTTTCACTGAAGATAGGCCTGGTGTCAATAACAGAAAACTGATACTAACGTCATCATAGTGTCTCACAACATTTTCATATCAGAGAGGTAAAAAGGGGAATACACGATCGGTCACATTGGATACGGATTACAGCTGATCTGTAGTGCTAAAATTGCTGAATTTTACATGAATAAATACAAATTAACCCTCTGAGGAAACTGACATCACTTATGGTAATGTGACCCAAAGAAAGAGGGAAATGTAATTTTAAAGAAGTAATTACTTGATAATCAGTGTCCCCACATGAATAACTTATGAATAAACATTCATCAAAACACAGAATTTTTGGCTGAGAGTTACAGCAGCACACATCCTGACATGGTCTATTTGTAGGCCACTATCACATTTTGTGCTCTCCCAGCTATTCTGGTTCTTCATGGATGGACTGATAAAGTTGAAGTGGGGTGTAAGCACTGAAAGGAATTTCTGTGATTACAAGTCTATTTTTGACCCAAAATATATATATATATCCACTGGATCATGGCGTCTAACAGCATGCTGTCAAATATATTTAATAATTATTTTATACAAATGTGGTTTGTGGTTAGCTATCATTTAAATATAACTGAATTGTTCAGTGGCTATCTCTAAGCACCATGATCTAATGTCTATGAATATTACTGGGACATTTCCAGACACACCAGCTGACTGAAGGACTGCGTCACGTATTGTGTTTAATATGGCACGTGTTCGGTGCTGAACTCTGAAGCACTGTACATATGGATGTAGGAGTAAATAAGAAAATAACAGAAGTATTTTTTTATCAGTTTAAATGTATTTCAATTTATCATCCTTTTTTTCCTGATTGCTTATTTGCACACCACATTTAAGTCCTCTGAAAATTTGCCAGTAGCTCCTCTTAGATACTTAATAATAATCATTCCTTTTTTCAGGTCTACTGTTTGTGTTAATGGTCATGTGCCATATTTCACCATCAGATTTTGAGTATGTATTAGTTTTGTTTGTATTTTCTTTTAAATGTTTTGAAGCCTGAGTTGTAGAGGTGATACGGAAATGATTATCGTTTCATTGTCTTTATGGTTAACAGTAGTGATAGAGGCTTAAACAATGAAAAATGATCATGTTGCTGAAGTTAAAAAAAAAATACTGTGACGAGCATCAATTTCAAGTTTCAATCATTTGGCGGGGTTAACAATCGCGTTTTTAGCAAATGTGTCACTTCCCGACTGCCGTAGCTCCAACGTGATTGGTTGAGAAAACATGATGGCGCTTCTTCTTCTCAATTAAAAATACAGCTCTAAAAGGTATATCTGTGGTCAAGGACACAATATTAGCACAAATTTACTCATTTCGTTTCAATAAGCGTATGTAGCTGTTATTCGCCGACTGACTGGGTGAGAGTGTATCGTGTTAACGGAGTTATGTTGACGTGCTAACATAACTGCTGCCAGACCGTTGGACGTTCCACGTAAATATCGTTCAAGGTAAGAATTTTGACACTTCACCCTTTGAGCAGTGAAGTACCCAACTCTGGCATCGTTGGTTTGTTTACAATGTAACAGGTCTTAAGCAGTATAGCTGTCAAAACGGAGTGCTCTGCTTCAACCTGAAGCGAGTTTAGACGCAAAGAGGGTTGTTTTCAATGTATTTATTAAGACCTGCTCATTATGGGTGTGTGTTTATAATACATGGAACAATACTACATTGTATTGTAGTAGCAGTCGCCCGATCCTGACATTCCTCAGGACCAATGGTTGTCCTAGATGTATCGACTGACCGATGTGACTTGGGAGGATGATCAAGTAGGTATGGTGGAGGAGGCAGACTAGCTATGGCAACCACTTTGGCAAAACGTCTTCAGTCATATTTATTCAGCTTCATATTAAGCTTACTAAACTGAAGTTTAGGGAACATGCTGTTAAGCCATGTGTGTTATGGACGTTCCAAATGACTTTTTTTTAGTACGAGTTGTAGCTGCTACACATGCGTATTGTAACACAGACGTGGGAAATACTGAGGTGTGTGTGTTTTTACAAAAACATCAAGACAAAGATTTCACTAGTGTTTTTCTGTCTCCTGTATAGCCAAGATCATGCCTGCATTTCGCCAAGTCGGGGAGAAGCAGCTCCCAAACCCTGTACTGTGCATGGCATGGTCCCCCAAACGAGATCTTATTGCACTGGCCAACACGTCGGGCGAAGTACGTTCATTTGATTAACTACTTTTCTTATGGTTTGATTCATGTTTCTCTTTTTTTTTTTTTTTTTTTTTTTTTTGCAGTTGCTTCTGCATCGTTTGGTCAGCTTTCAGAGAGTCTGGAGTCTTCCACCCAGTGAATGTACTGGCAAGGAAATCACCTCGCTGGCCTGGAGGCCAGATGGCAAAAGTACAGTTTGAGTACAATTTAATTAGAGTTCTAATTTAATTATTAACTAATGCATTGTTTTTCTCTCATAGTACTTGCTTTCAGCCTTAAAGATACTAAGCAAGTAGTACTGTGTGGCATTGAGAAAGCCGAGATCCTCCATGTCTTTCCATTACAAGGTTCAGTGACTTGCATGCACTGGATGGAAGTAACTGAAGAGAACAGGTAATGAAAATGCTACTTTGATATTTAATTGAAAAAGAGAAATTATATTTATATATCATACATTGATTGTGTTTTTCTGTATTTTAGTGCTTTGAGCTCCTTTTACAACTCAGAGGATGAATCCAAACACTTCCTTCCTAAGTTACCAACACTTCCCAAGAGGTGAGAAGCTCTGAATGTGAACATAATCAATGTCTTTCTTCAGTGGAAACAAATCTGTTTACTTATAAACATTTCCCCAAATTGTTCTCAGCTACAGCACAACATCAAAGCTTTTCAGGTGAGACACTATTTGTGTGGCTCATTTTGTCTGTTTTCAGAAATGTGTGGTTGAAAGTCTCATTCTTTTTTCAGTGAGGAAAAGTCTGATGAGATCATGAATCTGCTGGGAGAAGTCAGGTCACTGTTACTTTGATTTTATCTGATTCAACAAGATGAAATGTTGATTTAATGTCCCTATTTGTTTTCAGACTAAACATACTTGTTCTAGGTGGAGATGAGGGATTTTTAGAGTTGTACGCTTATGGGATGTACAAGATCGCCTCTGTAACTGTGGTAATTACTCTCTTATATGTCCTCCAAAGTTTTTATGTTCACATGTGACATACCTCTACTGTAGCTAAAATATCATTGTTTAAATGCATAATTGTGTGTGTCAAATTCCTACCGCATTTTTATGAATATAATAATATCTATGAACTCTGTAGAGCCTACTGTATGTAGTAGAGTCTATTGTTACTTTTATTTGTGCTTTTTTATTTTCACTTGAGAGCAAAATCCAAGAAGAAATAAGACTCAAATACTCATAACAGGTGTATCTAACTACAGAATACATTGATTTGGTTTTTCTAAAAAATCCACCACATTGGACAGAAATACAATTACTGAATATTTTTTTCAGGACTGCTGTTATGAATGTAACACAAGTCAAGCATTTCAGTCAAACAAAGGTCTATGAGTCTGAACTACCATTCTGCAAATTTGTCCATGATTGCATTTCGACACTCCTACCCAGGTGACAGGAACAATTCGTAACTTGAGTTTGTCCACCGACCTTCACTCCCTGTCACTCATCACTGAGGTCAAACATGCCGATCAGAGTGCTGAGGTCTGCCATGTTCAGGTGTGACAAATTTCCTTTTTTATCTGCTTTTAATCCTCTAGCTTTCTGGATGTTAACCAGTTTACTTTTCACATCTGCCCTGACTATGCAGTTGGACACAAGTCTGCTGTCTGACTGCCTGCCAGAGGTCACAAGGATGGCACGCAAGTTTACGCACATATCTACACTCCTACAGTACTTGCATCTATCGCTCACCTGCATGTGCGAAGCCTGGGACGACATTCTTACCCAGATGGATCTGCGTCTCACCACGTTTGTGCAGGTTGACTGATCAGTTGACTCTCATCTTAGAGAGAAGAGAAAAATACTGATCTGTCTGAATCATTTCAGGAGAAAAATACAAACTCTCAAGTACAGGATGAATTTCTGGAGCTTTTACTTTGGGGACAGTACAGGTGAGGAAACTTAATATTGCATCAGCTTTCAGTATCCTGTAGGTGGCGCTGATATACATTTATTTTATTGCTTTTGTTTTAATCAAGTGACAGACAACAAGTTTTATATTCTGAATTCTATCTATCTAACTGGAAATTTCAGTATTGTTAACTACAATATACATAATATTTGCCTTTATCTTCTCATTCCCTTTCCCATAGTGTTGAACTTCAAAGTCTCCTGATAAACCAGCTGACAGTCAAGGTGAGCGAGGCATTGTGAAATAATGGAGCTGGCATTTCACATCACTCCACCACATCTATTGAAAGTGGTATCATGTTTTGGGTTTGTGTTTCATTTTTTTTTTTTTCAAAGGGGCTGAAGAAGCTTGGCCAGTCCATTGAGTCATCCTACTCCAGTATCCAGAAGCTTGTGATCAGTCATCTGCAGAGGTATTCCCGTCCTGCCCAATGACTCTTCAATTTTGTCTGACTGCTTCTTAATTCTGAATCACTGTCATTGTTTTGCGGGCTGCAGTGGCTCCGAGGCCCTGCTCTACCATCTCACTGAGGTTAAAGGCATGGCCCTCTGGAGGCAAAAGTTTGAGCCTCTTGGTCTGGAGGCAGAAGCACTTGAAAGTATGTTCCACTAGTTTATACATCCACAATGTAATTGGTATGAGATATAAGAGTTTTGTGTTTTCAGGTGCAATCTCAGCAGTTGGGTCCTTTTCCTTGAAAACGAATGAGCTTCTACAGTAAGTTTCTGCACATTCCCTTATCAAATGTTTGCTTTTAATCACACGTCTATCATAACCTTCTTCAGGGTGATTGACAAAAGCATGAAAAACTTCAAAGCCTTTTTCAGATGGTTGTATGTAGGTGAGGCGCTCATTTTTTAAGGAAAACATTTCAAGATAAATTAACTTCCTTTTGTCTCCACAGCCATGCTGAGAATGAGTGATGAGCATGTACCATCCGAACTCAACAAGGTAACTCAATTAAAAACGTTATTTTTGATGAAATATTGAAGTGACTCCAAATTGTCTACAGTTGTGTATGGGTGCAGTTGTCTGCCCTGTGACGGGTTGGTAACCTATCCAGCGTTGCCTGTCTTGCCTCCTGCCCCAAGTAATCCCACAGCAACGCCCTAGTCAAAGAATGTTCCATCTCACTGACAGTGAATTGTAAAGTAGTTCAGTTTAGTTGCACCAATCCTCAACTGTTTGTATAAATCTGTAACGTGCAGTATTTCAGAGCAACTGTCATATTTCCTCCATGTCCGTCGTTGTCCTCCCTCAGATGACCCAGAAGGACATATCGTTCGTGGCTGACTTCCTGTCTGAGCATTTCAGTGAGGTAAGTAGAAAATATCTATAAAGTTTAAATCATACAACTGATGAATTATTTCTTGTGAGGCAGAACGAAGATCTCTTCGATCGTAAAGGGAAATACTTTAATGTAGAAAGAGTTGGCCAGGTGAGATCCCAGACCATGAAATGTCACCAGATGTCCACTTTGCGTGATTTTAAACAGTCCCATTTATGCTTTCTCAGTACTTGAAGGATGAAGAAGAGGAGCTGGTCTCTCCACCCAGCACTCATGGTAACCAATGGTTGAAGTTTTTACAGGAGAGCAAACACTTGAAGGGTGAGCGGAAATCTCATAATTCTGACTATTGACCTTGAGCTGTTAAAAACCTGCGTTTGTGTATCTTTTAGACAGCCCGCTGCTGTTTCCATCACACCCACAAAAATCTCTGCATTTTGTGAAAAGGATGATGGAAAATGTGATCGAGCTTTGTCTGCAGAAACCCTCAGTGAGTTTATATTGAGGTCATACTACTAAATTGAAGTTCCTTTATTGCTATACCCCCTTATGTCACTTTTGTTGCTGTTTTGCTTAATTTTCACCCAGGAAGTCATTGGGAGCTCTGTGAGGCAGGCTGAAGTACTGCCACTATATTCTTTACCTGAGAGGTAAGATTACATAGTAAGTAAATAGCATGACTTTGTGATGAACCTTTGTTTACTTCATCAATTTGTTCCTTTTCAGTCCGGAAAACTCCCCTCAGCATTGCAAACTCCCGTGCTTGTATGTGAAAATACGACACCACGTTCTTCTGTTGCTTCTTTAAGACAGAACATTGAAAAATGTTGTCCCACACAGGTGGAATGACAAGAAGGCCAAAATGCACTATGCTGTTTTCTGCATGCCGGATATATCGCCACGTAAAATCTACATCCTGCGTAAAGGAACAGATCCAAACAGGTTTATTTCTGTGTGCTCCTCATATGATGTATTTGTTTGAGCTTCTCTAAGAATGTTGCTCTTTTTTTTCAGACACATCTCCAACAGCGTCATGTCCATTGATCTGAGCCACCATCTTGACAGTGAAGACAGCGATGAGGCTGAACCCCAGTTAGTCCACTTGAGCCCTTGCATTAGTTTTTGCTGAAGATTCTGCCATTCTGACTTATGTAACGTCTCCTTCCGCAGGCCTAATTGTGTTTACAGTTGCCTGGATGCGTGTTTCTATGACGACGAAATGTTGACTGTCGTCCTCCAAAGGACGGAGGAGGAGAACAGGCGGGTCCTGGCCCAGATTTCTCTTGCCTCCACCCTCAGCTCTGAAACTGGATTCAGCTGGAAGCCCAAAACTCGGTTTGTGTCAGAGCATTTTGTTGTAGAGAATAAATCGCAACAGCATTGTTTGTGAATGTTGGCAAATTGCAGTGTGGTTGGTAGTGGGAGTGTCGCTGCTATAATAATGTTGTCTGATCAGTTTTCAGTAAACACACCACATGCTCATGCACAACCGTCCTATGATGTGTATGAAAATGTGAAAAAATTGGGCTTATGTTCAAATGAACTCTACTCTATGTTGTATTGTTATATTGTGTTGTATTTTGTCGCCTTAATGTGATGTAATATTATCATTACATAATACATTGGGTGTATTTTCAGTCTTGACCAGCAGGGCGGCGACATACCTTGTCAGGGTTTGGTGCTTGGAAATCAGTGGAGGGAATTGGAAAATATGAAGGCCCAGTTTGTAGCCGTCAATGGAATCCGCAAAGTGGCATGCATTGTAAGTATTAATGAAAAAAAGAGTGAAGCTGCTGCAATTGGTTTCTATTGTTGATCCTGAATTTTTATGCTATGTTCACAGCTGAGCTCCAATTTGAGGCACATTCGTGTTTTTGAGATGGATGTTGAAGATGAGGAAGACGAGGGAGCAGAGTCCCATAATGCCAGCACTGATCAGGATGGGTTTGAAACTTCCATGACCTGCGAGGGGCAGGACAATGGGGACAGTGAGGAGCATAAAGGTGAAACTTCTCAGAGTACAGAACTGGAAGCGGATGTGGCTGCGGAACTATGAAAAATAAATTTTGGTTAGTGACATTGTATTTTTCTTATCTTGGTTCCCTTTCTGGATTTGCTCTTGCTGAAGAGAAATTCCCTAGCAGAACATTTATGTCTAACCGATGTCTCTCTTCAAACATAAATTGAGACAACATCACTTCTGGAGAATAAACATTTGCCTATGACATTTAGACTGAAGTTTCCACTCCTTTCTTTTTAGAAATTGTTGGTATTCATCTTAACTTCAAGGTTGTGGGCTTGAATCCAAATTGACACCATAGGTTTGGAACAAACCAGGGGCCGTTTGGTGTGGTGTTTATATGCTCTTCTCGTGCTTGTGTGGGTTTCCTTGGTCCAATGTGGTTATATTCCACATTAAAAAAAGTTGTTGTCAAAGTGCAGTGACATATGGCTCCAATGTAAGTTGTCCCTTTTTGTCATCAAATGTGTTATTTACTTGTTCAAATGAATTCAATTTTCATCACTTGTGTTAGTCTGACATAGATCTTCAACATGCTAACTTGTTACTGTAAGAATAGAGCCGAGTCAGACAAATTCTACTAAATTGTTTACCGCCATCCTAACAAAAAAATGAGCGAGCGTTTGAACTACGTTCAATATGAGTTCAAACTTAGATGACCTGGGTCGAGGGAGAGCGGACTCTCGAGAATAACACCGCGATGTAAACAAACTCGTGTCGGACACGTGCAAAAAGGTGTTGGTTGCGTGCGCGTGTCCGAGCGGGAACGTGATGACGTGTGTGTTCCGGCCGTGAGTGTTCAGTCGGTGACGAGTGCTGTGGAAAATGGCCTCGACCCTGCCCGAGCGCAGGACTCCCCCGAGGAGATGACGGCGCTGAGGGTGCCCTGTCAGTGGAACACCGACGTGTCTTCGCCCAGCGCGAGGGGAACATCGACGGAAACTAAATAAAGAGGCAGCCTGCCCGAGTTGGACGTGGACCGCACGCTGTCGAGGAGCGGCTATGGAGGATATCAACTCGAATATCAACGCGGACTTGGAGGTGCGGAAGCTCCAGGACTTGGTGAAGAAGCTCGAACTGCAGAATGAACAGCTTCGGAGTCGGTCCACGATGTTGTCCTCGTCCGGTGCCGTGTCAGGAAACCACCACAGACCTCTGAGCGCCGGCTTCGACTCGTCGTCTCTGTGTGCGGGGATGTCAGTCGGTCTGGCCGGCTACACCGGGGTGGGGTTCTCCGACACAGGCGGCTACGGTGCTGTGGTGTTAGAGAACAGCCGCTGTCGGAGCCCCAGACTGTCGTACGACGGCATCAGCTTCAGGAAGGCGTATGGGAGTGAGGGGGCTTCAGCTGCCTCTCTGACCAGCATCCACTCACTTTATTCGGACAATAGCAGCGGCTTTAACGATGAAGGAGACACGTCCATCCTGGATGAAGTGGACATTTTAGACTTGGAAGACATGGACTGTCTAAATGAGGACGAGGACAGCTGGTGAGTGACAGTTGCGGGGTTCTCTGGGTGAATGGGCGCTCAGCTGCTCTGTACACCCGCTGACACAAATCTACTTTGAGCACTCACTTCTGTTGTTGATGGGCCAGAGAACTCAGCACATTTTTGTCTGCTCATTCATGATGTGGCAGTCTGCTTGTCGCGATCAGCGTGTGTTCTTTATCGACTGTTTTGCTTCCAGACAGCCATGTGGGAGAAGTAGTCATGGTCCTCCACCTAATTCCCCTGGCACCGCACTTGGCTCTCCGCTCCAAGTGCCTCCAGGTTGATGTGGAGACAATACAGCCGTCTTCACGCTTTAACACTCTCAGTGACAACGAGCCGCCCATTACACTCTTACTTACAGGGATTACATGACAATGTGAAGGCAAGACGTCTGCAGGGGTCAGCCTGAGTATCTTACATGGAGAAGGATGAGCATTCGTGTTGAGCTGATTCTTTGTCAGAATAATCCTGGCACCCTCGGCTTAATCCTCTCAGTGTGTGGTTTGTTCACTACTTCCTCGTTTTAGGGTCAATTTGCATTATTGCGTTTTGTGTCAGATAAGACATGAAGAGAACAATTCAAGAACAATCGGCCTTGAGATTAAGCAGCAGTGTTTTTCCCCCTCATCTGTGACATGATGAATGGAGTTATAGCTCCATCTGTTTTCACCAGTCTCCATCACATTAACTCGGAGGAAACTTCTAGCTGGAATCAACTGCAGGTTTAAAAGTCCATGTGATCCTACATGTGTTTAGGAATTTGCACGTAATGTACTGTGCAATTATTTGCTGACTTGGAAGTATTTGGGGAGTCAATATGTTCTTAAGGCTGGTGAATGATTATTAAATTTGAGTTGAGAGCAGATGTTAAATTGAACAGATCTGTCAGTGCAAGTGTTAGTGTTTTACAGCATGACCGAATTCCACCAAAAGGAAACTACACTTCCTGCAGACTCCAGAAGTGCCTGGAAAGAACCTCTTTCCAGGACAGAAGTGTCTTAACTTCAGATTCCGTACAGTGGTCCAAGATTGTGAGACGGAAAGCAACATTATCGCAGGAGTTTATAAAGCGATCATCTCTTTATTCCCCGTCTGGCTGAGTGTGATCTGGATCAGATTGATACCTGGGATTAGCATTGCACCTGGACCCGTGCAGCTCTTGTCACAGACTCCTGTAATCTCAGAATTGGCTTCCTGGCAGATTAAAAACGCTGCCCGCTCCTGAATAGATCTGCTTTTCATTGAAAGCTTCAAACACTTATGTTTCAGAGCTTTATCGTCATCTGGATTAAATCTGAATGAGAGCCATTGTTGATAAACAATGAAATGGAACATCCCTGCCATGTGTCTACCCCCTCCTGTAATCCTTGAGCTTTCATCATGAAACACTTCCTGTACAGCTGCAGGAGAGCCGACAGCTGCTGACTCACTTCTCTCCTGTGATTCCTCTGCCCAAAGACAATGAGAGCGATCACACCGGTGCTGCACGTACAATACTTGTACAGACTTTCACTTTGGGCTATGGGACGCTTTTATTGAGCATTTGAATCTCTTAATCGGGATCGCACCTGTGAAAGGTGTCAACTAATTTCCAATTTGGAAAGCTCGCATATGGCATTTGTCAGTGTGTCTGAGGTATTTCACCAATATTTTTAAAATCAATTGTCTTCAAATGATCTATCAGCATCCATTTTGCTGTACCCATCAAAGACTTGCTCGTGACGGCACCCAATATCACAGTGTTAACTCACTGTAGCGCGTTTCCCCTTCTGCAGATTCTTGTCAGAGTCTTGTGGGTTGATGTGATGTTAGGGCATCCCTTCTTTTGGTCTTTTCCATTTAATTCACCTCTGCACTAGGAGTGGCACAAACAGAAGCCAACAACATGCACTGACCCAGCTCCGTTTCACCCTGCAGGCTGTATGAGTCAAAACTAAACAGCCCACTTCAGAAGGCCCTGAGTCCAATCGTGTGGTGCCGACAGGCTCTGGACAATCCCAGTCCTGACATGGAATCCGCCAAGCGCTCCCTCCTCCACAGACTGGACCTCACCATGTCAGGTAAGCCTAAACATGGAGCCTGCACCCGTTTTTGTGCGTGTCAGTTTGCATTGTCAAAGTTGCAGTCCAATTACAGCAAAACAACACTGACAGTAGACGGGCGTTGGTTAAAGAAAGTTAGTCAGCAGAAACGATTTCATTCCTGACCGTCTGAGCTGGCAGGTGATGCACACAGGCATGTATCATCTGATCTCTTGATGGGGGTTACAACAATGACACGCCTCTACAGTGAGTAAGAGCGTGTGCGAGTTGAAGTCCTATTGAAACCTAGTCAACTTGTGGATTATAAAAAGCTAGTGTTCTTTATGCATGAAATGCCAGGTGAATCTCTTGTAATATTGTAGTATAGCTATGATTTTTTGATGCCATGATTTTTTTGGTACCATCTTCTTATTTGACTCATCCTTTGGATAGTTGACACCGGTCGCCCCCCTGCACTGTGTTTTGAACAGTCTCTAATAATAGCAGGCCTGTCACGGGGGGACAGGCCTCACATCCTCGTTGCTAAACTGAGAGAGGACGTTTCCATTTTGACAGTGGAATTTCCATGTGATGGTGATGCAGCGCAACAGGTGATTGAAGGTTGACAGAATTTCTATTCAACATGAGTCGGCTTAAGAAGAAAAATCTGTATTTTATCCAACTGTACTTTTGACGTGGAGGAGGAAGTGGATAGCTGATGTTGTGTGAAGTGCTTATCATACGTTGGCATTGCTCAGGTGGATCCATGTGTTTGTAGATTTGTGCTATAGATGATGACCAACTCTAATGTGATTGTCCTGAGGTGACTCCAACAAGTTCACAGTCAGCTTGTGCATGACTAACACGAGAGGCGTCCGTCCCCTGACTCGGAGGATGAGAAACCATTAGAGCTGAGGTCATTTCTGTAGGTGTGGGGAAACAATGATGTCACCGTAATGAATTAATTCCGTCGCACTTGAAATAAAAGTCATTGTATGAGATCACTTACGTGAGCAAAGAAAATTCTTGAGTAGCCAGTGTTTTTGCAAAATATTCTAACTTGATAAATGCTGTGTAAACCTACCACTGTGATGAAAGCTGTTCAACAGAGCTCTGAAGTTTGAGAAACTAATCATTTAAAATGATCAGACCCAGATTAATGTGACCGCATCACAACCTGAGATATTAAACGTTTGTTGAAACCATTCTTCCCATTGAAATTAAAAGGAGTTATTTAACATATATTTTTTGTTTATTTTTTAAAAAAGGTAAAAGGTCTTATTTTAATAATCGTGTTTCTGTTCTTGACATCTGGGAACTAGGATCTTTATCGCACAGTTATTGGCTGATTTCACCATTCCTTAAATTCTCTTCATTTTTCAGTCGAGTAAACAGTCAATAGATAAAGTCAACAAGGTCCACTTTTACTGTCATTGAAGCCGCTGCTTTGGCGTGACTTGCGAAGCATCTACTGAGAGGTGGTTTATCGCTGAGCTCTGTGAAAGGTGGGAGTAGCAAAGTTTTTGTCTTGAAAAAAATTTGCTGGTGCTTTTAATCATTATTTCAACCTTGAGCATCAACTAGGCAGTTCCTGAGATGCTGTTTGGTTGTGTGCATTATTCAGAGAAGTTCACACTGTAGAAAACACAATACCATAGCGAACCTGTGGGTGTGACTGTGTGGCATAATTTCAACTTTGAAGTGCCATTGGCATCAATTGTCTTCATGATTTTTTATGTTTGTCAACGGTGGTTTTGTGGAAATCACAGAGCTTTTGCCTCGAGCTGCATCTTCATGTGACCAGAGTGATAACAAAGAACTCATGTTTGATGTGGTGAGACTTGCTGTGACCTCAAATCAGAAAGAGCAGCTCCTTTAGTTCTACTCACCAGCACGGTGTGGGAGTGCTCTTCGGCCCGTCTCAGACATGGCTGCTTGTGCTCACACCCGCTCCCTAACAGGACTGGGTTTGCCTGTTGAAACGGAGCTATGAGTCAGTTAATACATTCAAATGAACTGGTAATCTCTCTGCCCTAGGTTTACAAATAAGCCGTTACTATTAATTTGTTCTAGGTTCACTCCCTGTGTGCTTTCTTGCTGAACCTCAGTTACATAACTTAAAGTAGGGAGGAGACGATGGCAAGTAACTGTTCTGATCGATGCACCACCAACAGTAATGGTTGTGCTCTTGCGTCACGTAAACATGCACGAGAAGATTTGAATGACCCAGTGAAAACATCAGCTGAGTGTGTGAGCTGTGTGACCCAGTGTTGCTATGACAGCTGACCTCCTGTGATGAGCGTTCACACAGATGACACACCTTCTCACCACAGTTCCTTCCTCAGACGGTGTGAAATCCCTGCTGATGCTTCCATAATTTTTGTGATGCAGAGGTTTCCCTGTCTGCTCTCCTCTTGAATTCTTCTGGAAACTCCCTGAGGCGTTTTTTAGACTTTCTTTCTTTTCATCTGTCCAATCAAATGGAGCTCAGTGCGAAACTTTGTCGCACTTTTATTCAGCGTCATCCACCCCCGAGGCTTTTTTAGTGATATTGTTTTGCGCCGCTTACTCGCCGGAAACTTCCCTGCAAACCATTTCACATCACAGTCGGTGGTGGCATCATAGCAATGGAGTTCACTTGTTTTAGAACCTGTTTCTAGGACACTCTATTTTAGCTGGTCCCTGCGCTCCCTCACTCCCTCACCATTTATTTTTTCTTTGAAGCTGATTTCTGAGAGGTTTGATTCTTGCTATCATCGGACAAAAAGTGAATTGCTGTCAGGCAACGGAAAAATGGAAAGATGAGCGAGTGAGAACCTTCTCCAGATGAGTCAGGCGAAGTAATTCACATACACCAGTCTGTAGTTACACATGCTTCTCAATACAGTGACTTTTAGACAACCTGTGCAATGAAACAAAACTGTTGTTGCAGAGAAGGTGTTTTATTTCAGTAAGATGACAAGTTGCAAACAGTGTTGTTTCACATTTTTATTATTGGTCTCACACAAAACCATGCTGCAGCTCTGAGTGCTTGCTTGTCTGCTTCTTCAGACATCTACGGGATTTTTGAGTAGAAATAATTTTTAAGTAGAAATACTTCAAATATTTCAAGTTCTGAGCCAAGCACTGCTAGTGATTATAAAGTTGCCTGTGGAAATCAAAACATCATAACTAAGCATTTTATTATTGTCCGGAGTTTATTTTGGCTTTACTATTTTGCCTTAATGAATCGGTCCTTGCTAGTGATGGGCGATATGGATAAAAAATACGATACATTTTGTCATTCTATTCTATGTGCACACTAGTCTCTCTTGAAACTATTTCATGATGAAACTGTGGAGTTTGTCTCCAACATCATCAGTTGTTTATGTTGAAATATAACAGTTTGAGTGCAGTGTCGAGATGAGAAATTCAGTGTTTCACATCTCTCATAGAACCCAGTCGTGTCTGACAGACTGCTCTGCCAGTTTTTATTTTTATTATTTTGAAAAATCTTTTCACATTTCTCTCTCCTGAAATGTTTTTATTTTGTATGTTTGAAGATTTCTTTTCAATACTTTGACCAAATCAGTGGTCTGTGCGGATGTCCGTCCAATATCCAACTATTTTCAACACGGTGTTTCGCAGAGGTGCCAATACAGCCAGTGACCCTGCATGTGTTGATATGAACCAAGGCAGCCGAGTCAGAAAACCTGAAAAAAGACTCAGTGTTGACCAATGTCATTAGCAAAAGTTTCCTATGTTAAAACGAATTCTAAAACTACAATTGTGATTCAAAGTCCCCCAAACTTCCCACAACTGTGACAAGCTGGTGTCGGCTGTCAAACTCTGCAGAGCTGGAGAGCGTGGCGTGCCGTCATGGTCTTGTCGTATTCATCTATGCAAGTCCAATGCAGAGAGTGTGGCGTGTGTTTATCAAATTCATCGTGAGATGCAAAATTCTCATTGCATTGGATTGTTTTGGGTGGTATATTGTGTGTGATAAGTTATAGAATTTCCCATCTGAGGCTGCCGCAGCAACTGGGTTTCCTTCACCTTAACCTATCTTGTCCATCCCCTCTAGTCACACAACTCCCTTTAATATCGTCCTTGAACCTCAATGGTTGCCTTTCTCTTCATCTTCTTCCATTTCGGACATTCTCTCCCTCCACGTCCGAACTATCTACTTAACTTTATCTCCGAGCTTTTCTGCTGATATATTTATATCTAATCTTGTCCTTCCTGGTCATCCTCAACAAAAACCTTAGCATCAACTCTGGCACGTCTAAGTCTGGGTCCAATCTGTGTCAAAGAGTCTGTAAACCACACATTGTGGCAGTCGGCTCGAGCTTTCCTTTCTGTCAAGCCTGACTGTCCACTCAATTTGCTGGCTGCTTCTGGTCATGATAGCACTACAGCATGATAATTCCTAAATAATTAAATAGAAAAGAATGCAGCAGATGAGAGGGAAACAGAGGAAGGATGTGGAAGCGGAAGTAGTAGATGTTAAAATGCCTCTGCAGCCAACAAATTGCATAAACAAATGAAGAGGAGGAACACACTCCAGAGATGCCTACTACCTCCTTATAAGACAATGTGCCGCTCTTCGGTCCTGGACCCAGCAGTTTGGACTCTCCCAGCTTGACTGCTGCCTCACAGAGACGCGTGTTGTATTCAGTGTGGATTGTTGAGTGTTTCCGTCTCAGGCCTGCACTCAGCATACGCCATGAAAGACTGGAACAGAGAGTCGGCACACTGCAGAGCTTTCATTAAGTTGCTCACTAAAAACAGACACTGCAGAGCTTGTAGTCGATCTGCTCTGGAAGAGAAGCTTCATCAGCAGTGGAATAATGACCCAAGTGTTTTACCAGTCTATGTAAATGCACTGGCCATGTCTGCTGTTAGAACACACTGCTCTATTGTCCTCCACCGCCATGACACTAAATAATTAATCCAAATGTATTCTCGCCAACATGGGATTATTGGTATTTGTGTTATGGTTGTTGTTGTTCTGGATTTGTTCTTATTTTTGTGGTCTTCTATAGCTATATTTTTTTTTTCTTTCAATGCTAAAAAGGGTTTATAATTTCTAAATATTCATTCAAGGATGGGAAATAATTTCAAATATAATTTTATAATCGCCAATAATGTTGCATTTATGACCAAAAAATTGAACTTCTGTTCTCTGAATGTTTTTGATGAGAGCTGAAGTACATTTTTGGTTTCTACAGCCAACAAGCGCAGGAGTCTGTATGGAAGCCCATACACTCAGCAGGGAGGTTATGGAAGTCCATACAGCACAAATGCAGCCAACAGCCCTTACAGCAGTGGCTTTAACTCCCCCTCCTCCACCCCGAGCAGAGGGCCCATCGTCAGACAGCAGCTGATGACTGGGAATGCAGGTACAACTTTTGAATTTGAAACCAGTTGGGAACGTTCCATTGTTGTGAATGATTGTTGACGAGAGTTTGGATCCCCAGCACATCAGAGGAACCTGACAGCAGAGAGGAATCCTCCCCCGGTCAGTCCACAGTCTTCAGTGGACAGCGAGCTGAGCACCTCAGAAATGGATGAAGATTCAGTGGGCTCCTCGACGACCTACAGACTGAATGATGTCACTGATGTTCAGATCATGGCTCGCATGCAGGAAGAGAGTAAGACTTTCTTAGCCGTGAGAGGTTTTGTGTGTAGCTTTTCTGATCGTGTCCTCTGGCAGGTTTGAGACAGGAATATGCCGCCACAGCATCCAGGAGGAGCTCTGGTTCGTCTTGTCACTCGTTGAGACGCAGCAACTTTAGCGACCAAGAGCTGGACGCTCACAGTCTGGAGGACGAGGAGGAGGCGGTGCATCCTGGGTACCACTTGACCACCAATCGCTTCACCCCCTCCCCTCGCCACTCTCCCCGTGCGTCTCCACGGAACTCTCCCCGCACGCGCTCCCCCACACGCTCGGTCGACTACAGCCATGGCCGCGGCTCACCGCAGCCCATCATCAGCCGTCTGCAACAGCCACGTCACTCGCTGCAGGGGCACGGACATGAGCATCAGACCAGTGTGGTGAAGAACGAAGGTAAACAAAGTTGCTGATGCAGAGTTCAGCAAACCTGCAAGGCCTTCAGCGAATTCTCTCTCTGTACAGAGAAGCTGCGTCGTAGTCTTCCTAACCTTACCCGGCCCTCGGTGGCTGCCTCAGTCCAGGCTCAGGAGCCGGTCAAGAACAGTCGCAGCTGTGAGTCCAACCTGCCCAACGGTGGCAGTCCCCGGCACCAGAACCAGTCTGCAAGTGAGTATTGTGCCACACTGTCTGGAGACTGCAACAGCTTCTGCCTCACCTGACCTGCCATTAATACCTCAGCACGCTCACTTGTTCACATTTGTGTCCTGACTGTACACGATCACTGAGCTGGAAGACTTGGGTTCCTCTGTTTGGCTGCATCAGTAGAAGCGCTATGGCTTTGGTGTTTGTGGAGCTCCCTGGTCTTTGATCCTTCCTAGTTATGAAACCTTATGAAATACTGACACCCACTTCCTCCTATTGTCGTCGCGACTTTCGTTTTCAAGAGAGCGAGTGAGCACATGGTGTCCACATCGACAGCAGCAGGAGTCCCTTATCTGTCATTAACATTCTCTTACATTCTCATCATTAAGCGCTCTGGGGCTCCTGAGATATCTGTTTGCTCTAATCCCTTAATGAGAGAAAAAGACAATCCAGGGAGCTTAATCTGTCACTGTAAGCAAAGAGGTCTGGGGTCAAAGGGCAGTCCAGCTGGTTAGTGGTGACTGCTTCACAGAAACCTTTTGGATTTTGCGTCATGAGTAATGGACTGTTTGCATATTAGATCAACCGTATTTACGTTTTCCTCTTGTACATGTGCGTCAAATCTGCACTCCAGACAGATTTGGTGCAGCGTGCTGAGCCTTTTTAAATCCTGACCACTCTGAGCATGTCGGGCTGCATCCTTCTGATACACTGACTCCTGATCAGTGTCGAGCATGTGAAACCTTCACCGGCCTCTCTGTCTCTGCTCTTATTGACTGGCTTAAAAACCTGCAGAGACCGTCTCCCTCCAGCCTGCTGCTTCATCGGTGGGACTCTTCTAGTTTGTCTGTAGCCCCTCCTAGCGTATATTTCTGGGACTGCCTTGCAGCTGGCGTCATCACGTGAGCTGGAAAGAATATCGATGTTTTCTGATTGTTCCTGTTTTCCAGCAGCAGCTAAACTCCCAAGATACTCTGCTCCTTCGCGGTTGTCCCCGAAACCCAAACAGCAGCTCCAAAGTCCGACTGCCCTGCGAGGTAACGGGAGGCTGGAAGACTCGTTTTGGAGTCACTTTTTGCTGCTGATGCTACACTTTCACTCTAGTTGGAAAGGTTGAAGCAGTGACAGTGAAGTGGTGTGTGAAAGTTGGGCAGGCCGCCTTGTGTTTTTGCAAAAAGCCGACTGGTCAACGTCACTGTAAACATGGACTTAAAGCTTTAGTTTTTCTGTTATGGAGCTTCTGCTGCCCCCTGTTGACCAACTACCACTGGTTCATTTCAAGAAGTGCCTGAGGACAACGTATTTAAATTGAGCCTATAGGATCGAGTAGAAACGGGCAACTTACAAGTGGTTGATTTTGGTGGTGTTTTGTGGGTAAGTTGGGACCGACATTCTGAAAAATTCCTACGTTGAATCGTGTGCGTGTGCTGGGATGCCAGTCATGTGACCAGCTCTTGTCCAGTCCAGTAAAGAAACATAAATTGTGGTTTGCGATGCTGATCAATCCTATCATTCGTTGCCATGTGAGGAACGGTATCTTGACCGCACCTGAGTGAGAAGGGATTCAGTCTGCAGTCTGCCCATAAAACCTGCTGATGTTATCTAATGAAATAACTATGCTGATAACAGGGACCAAAGTCCTCATTTCTCTCAAGTTATTTCTCATGAAAACCATCAAAGACCTCGCTTCTATTCCAGGTTTTGTTGGCCCACTCCATACGCAGCAGCGCCGTCATTCATAATAAACGTAATTGAGAAACGCGCTCGATATTAAGAGATGAAACAGGAAATGAACCCCCTGTCTCTGTCTTTGTCCAGTCCCACTCTCCTGTTGCTTTGGAGACGAAGGTGATTTCAGTGAGTACTCACTGAGGCTTCATTCCTTTTTTAATATTGTGCAACCATGATGTTTCCATGTCGTGCTTTGGTTCAAGATTCTGGTTGTTATTGGTCTATCTGATAATGCTTGTGTGTTTCATCTCATCCAAATGTCCAGAATCTTGCCGGGAAATGAAATGACTTTTTCCCTCCATTTACTCGTGTTAGTGTTTGTTTTCCCTTTTCCTTTAACATGTGTGTTCAAGGTGAGATGTGGCGAGCACAGAGGAGTCTCTACATGTGATATTGTATCATGTCAACCTCTGGTCATTGTGTACTGAAGCCAGCTGTGTTCCTGTTGATTCAAAACACCAAGCTGACTGCCTGTCTCCACTCGTCCCCAGTTCCCTCTCCCAGTAAACTGCGGACCCCTGCCACGCCGTCGCCACTGGCGCTAAGACAGCCAGTGAAAGCCACATCCAACCCTGGCTCTGCCAACTCCACCCCTACTCGCTCCATCGTGCCGCCACGCAGTGGCTTGCCCCGCCTTAGTGGATCAGCGGGCGGTGGGATCCCTCTGCCCCGCAGCAAACTGGCTCAGCCGGTGCGCAGGTATTGACCCCACTTGCTTGCTTTCAAGCTGCAGTGCCTTATTTTGTATTGATTGTGACAGAACTGAACGCAGGAGACTCTTGTACAACGCCTTTGTTTTTTGAAAATTATCTTTCCATCTTCATCAGGTCTAACCCTGCTCCTCGGACCTACAGCAGCACTGGCGAAAACTGGAGGGAAGGTTGTTACTGAGGCTGACCTGCAGGGGGCTCTCTGGTCTAACTCTCAGCACAAGGACGACAAGGCACTTTATCTGTCTAGAACATTATTCAATTGAGAGGAGTGACTATGATCCTAAAATATATCAAAGTCACAGGTAATAGAGGAGGCAGCGTCTCCCTGCTCACGGGGAGTGGCTCTGCAGACAAACCAACAGTCCAGAGGATGCCAAAGAAACCAGCCTGACTCTTGCTGTGCCACTGGAGGAGCTCTGGGCTGCCTTCGGGTACAGTCCACGTCACTACAGTACATCCCCTGCTTTCCTCCCACTCCTCACCCCGTTCGGATCTCCCTCAGGCTGAAATGTCTCCATGCATTTCTCTCTTTATGGTCTGTGTTCAAATGTGTGTGTGAGTGTGAGCCACGTCTAGGATGATGCTGTGCAGGTGTCGTTTAACTGTCATGTTAGAATTGCTCTTGCTACGGTGGACGCACCTCAGTGTGACACGATCCTCTTCAAATCAGCCAGAATGTATGCACACGCTTGTTTTGCTCCTTATTTATTCCTCTAAGTTAACAAGTTTACGTCCATCAGTATTTTTGCTTTACGATTTGAATTTAAATATGCACATGTTGAACCTCAACAAGAAGCTAATTTTCCAAAGCCTTTTTATGTTTGGTGTCAAATTTTGGAGTGGTGCATGACTGTTGCCGAAGTGTGTACCAGAAGCTTGTCACATCACCAGGTTATTATTTCTGCTCAATGTTTGGTTTGATTCATATCTGATGTCTTGAGAAACCTATGTGCAAGGTAGAAAATGAAGCCTGCAGATGTGTGGATGTACATTATTGATGTTATGAAAGGAAAAAACTAAACAAATATGACTGTCGCAGTGACGTGAAGGGGAAGTTAAACTAGTGCCTATGGTTTAAGTGTGACTTACGTTTGAATTGTAATATTTTGCTCACAATCACTCTGTGCCATTTTTAATTTAATTTGCTGAACTCTGCTTGATTGGTTTGCCTGTATGTTCTTTTTATTACATTTATAATTGCTTTAAAGTCCTACTCATATGCGCCTTCTCGTCCCTAACTAATACCCACGATGTAAATGCAATTATTTATTGAAGAGATGAATATGCCTCGGTCTGAATCAGTGGAGAGCTGGAAAGAATGTCGCAAATAGTCAACACACCTTTTTGTGTGACCGTTTTTGTTATCAACTTTGTTTTTATATCCACTGACATGGCATTCAGTTGACCTGTAAATCACATTTCAAATAAAATAAAAGATGTTTATCATGATTTTTGCTCGTGGGTACGTCCAACATTGCAGGGGATGAAGCTACACTCCCTCACATCAGCCAAACAAACGCCCCCTAAACAATTTAGTCGCCCAAGAAATGCTGTTTTTGGAACGGGATCAGAAAAACACCTGCACAAGGAGGATGGACAAACAGCTGGGCCTGAAGTGCAGACCATCTCAAGGCTCGAATTAAAGCTGATGTAGAGGCAGCAGTTAATGGCCAGCTGACGGTCGATCACAAATTACCCCGGTGTTAACCAGGACTACTGAAGGCGATACTAAACATGACCGCTAGACGGCACCGTGATACCTGAGTCTGGTGACGAAGTGAATTCATCATTCATAATAAGAAGCTTTATGATTTCCACATTGAATCCATAAGTTGTCAAATGAAAACAAAAATCATATCCACAGAAGTGTTTTTCACAACAACAAAAAATACAGTGAACACGACAAGGCAACGTTTTACTTGAATTTTTCAGTATATTTGACATATTTCGGCGAGTAAAACAGGATTTTTCTATATACTGTAATTCAAATTAAAATGTATTGACTTCTCACTGCACTGAACATTTGGCCACGTTTATAACTGTTTGAGCGCTGAATTTGGGATTTTAGATAATAAAATAAATATCTATTTATAAATAGCTGGAAACCTTAAAACCAGTCCTTTGCTTGTGGAGCCGTGTGTCCTCAGCACTCTTGTGCATTTCCTCAAGGCAGTCCAGAAATATAGAGGTTAATTGGTGACTCCAAATTGTCTGCAATAGAGTGTCTTCTTCCACCCTGTGTTGGATTGTCCCCACCTCTCGCCCCATTCACTTGCGATTGACCCCACCCCTCTGAGAATGAGTAAGCAGCAGCAAATGATAGCATGAATAGAACTCGCCAGCAAAACAGCTCCATTAGCTTTTGTAGGCCTCACACGGAGTCACACTCAATAATGTATACACATCGCAATAAAACACGAGGAGGGGGGCGTCTGTGCCCAGATAATACCTGGGATCACCCCATCACTTAATGGGTCGTCCTGTTGCTGAGGGTGTGAGCGAGTGGGCAGAGTGACTCACCCATTCCCATCTGACGGTGGCGTCCTGAAGCTCGGTGACGTTGGAGAGGCGACTCTTGGAGGGTGTTCAGCCACTGCCGCATGATTGAGCTTGTTTTCACTGCCAGGGTCCCACTGCAGAAGACACACGCAGACAAGGTTAGAATGGGTCGTGTCAAACATCATAATGCCATCATACAAACCAGTTTTCTTTGATGCGGACGACAAAACACAACATATTTTGACACATTTCCTCAAACGTCAACATGGTTGGACATTTGAAGAGCATATTAAATATATTACCGGGGCTCATTTCTAGTTTAAGTCACTAGTCTAGTGACTTAAACTGTAGTGTTCACACACATCCACCCGTGTGTCCAGAGACGCTGGAGAAGTGAAGTAGTGCGTGTAACGCGCTCTCAACCCAACAGAAAGTGCAGCTGACAAAAGAAACTCGGCGCAGATTTTCCCAGCTGATGCACTTTTATAAAGATCAGGACACTTTTCATTCACGAGGTCTGCGCTCAGCATCCGTCTTTTACGCTGCCATTCTTTAATGGTTGCTGTCGGTCGATGGACTTAATCCAGTTTCCAAAGACGCGCACGCTCCAGATGTAATAATTAGATTGATATTTCGGGCGGTCGCTGGGCGGAGCGAGATTTGGAGGCTGTAATCGATCTCGCCGTGCGTCAGTCTGTGGCCGCCGGCTCAGTGCGATGGCATCCGCCGAAGGTTCGCGTTAGTGCGCCGCTAGAGGACTCACTCCGCCTTCTGTCACACTCTCTCCTGTTGCGCCATGGAGAACTCCAGTCTGCTGGGTGGACTCGCGGACCTCCTCGGGATGGATGTTTTGGACCAAGGACCCATGAAAAGTGCCATGTTTAAGACGGCGGGAACTCGGACTGGCGAGGGCGCGGACCTGATGATCGCGCTCCCCTCCGACCCAACTCATCTGATGCCGGCGTTTTGGGACTCTCCTCTGAGCCACGGCATTAACGTGTTCGTGGGACTGGTTCTGTGCTTCACCATGCTGGGACTGGGCTGCACGGTGGACGTCAGCCAGCTCGGGGAGCACATCCGCAGACCCATCGGGCTACTGCTGGCCCTGGTGTGCCAGTTCGTCATCATGCCTCTGGTGGCTTTCCTGCTGGCTCTCGCCTTCTCGCTGGACGATGTGGCGGCGATGGCAGTGCTCCTGTGCGGCTGCTGTCCAGGAGGAAACCTGTCCAACATCATGTCGCTGCTGGTGCACGGGGAGATGAACCTCAGGTAGAACCAGGAACCGCTTTACGCACGACGCCAAAGTTGCTCGCGCTGTAACTGAACCTCTCTTCACAGCATCATCATGACGATCTCGTCCACCCTGCTGGCGCTGGTCCTCATGCCTGTGTGTCTGTGGATCTACAGTCGCGCCTGGATCAACACGCCGGTGGTCAACCTGATGCCCTTTGGTGCCATCATCCTCACCCTGTGCAGCACCCTTATCCCCATCGGGTTGGGTGTGATGCTACGGTACCGCTACACGCGTGTGGCCGACGTTGTGTTGAAGGTAATTATTCAAGGGTTTAACACTTTTGGATGGCCGCAGACAACTTTGGGGAAAGTGGCTCCATTGCGCAAAAGGCGCAGTGCGTAATTTCCTAGAATGGCTGGAGCAGAGGAGGCGCAGGGACAGTGACATCACTAGGAGGGTAACAGTAAGAGCCCCTCCCTCCCTAGATCTGATAAAAGCTACCGAGGGTGGTGGAGGGGCGTGAGAGTGGGTGGGAGGTGGTCTCGCTTCACTCCCAATACACAGAAATGCTGGACAGTCTTATCAGTTTAAATGTGATTGACGGGAACAAAACACACCCAGACAGTCAGCTCACTTCAATTTAGAATGAAATGAATAGCATGGGATGAGAGAAAATGCATGGCAATGAACAGGCAGATTTGTTAAAAAGCAGAACAAGTAGAAACGTTTTTTTCTTCTATGATAGATGGACTACCTCTAACTCATTGTAAGAATTAAACAGGCTGACAAAGTGCTGTTTTTTGTTTGTTTTACTGAATTAAATCCATCTATGCACATTTCCATCCAAATATAAATTCACAACACTGACCGAAAATGTTTGCTTTTATTTCAGAGCGAAGCTTTAAACAAGGTACTATGACATACATGTCAAAGCTGATTGTACTGTATTCAAAACAGTTGCTGAAAATGAGATAATGAACATGTTCATGAGTTACTGGCCATTCGTAAGGGAGACAGAAACTCTTGGAACAGTCAATGCCAATAAGCAGCGCTGAAAAAGCACATGCACGCCTCCTCTACCATGACATGCTACAGTGAGTGGAAGTTAGAGAGAGATTCAGCAAGTTTTTGTTGGCCAGGCGGCCGTTCGAGAAGCGAATTGTTCGAAATCTGAATCGATTTTTCCCATTACAATTAATGTAAAAAGAAATAATGCGTTCCAAGCCTTAAAATAGTCCGCTGCATGTGGGAGGGGTTGCTGAGTGAGTGACGTCTCTCCAGAAGTGAAGAGGTGCCCGGTGCGTGTCCAGCTCTGAATGTGCGCTTCTGTGCAGTTTGGCTGTGACAAAGTCATAAACCAAGTAACGTTCTGTCCCAGACTCGCCTCATCCCTGTCCCAGCTCCAGCCCACAACAGGACATCAAACCCTGGAGTGTGCGCTCCAGCCTCGGAGGTGTGGAGAGCGAGGACCTCCCCAGTGACACTCTACCACGGTCCAGTGCGGAGACAGGAAAGGTTTTACACCTCAATATGAAGAAGAAACAGCCAGTAAATGTAGCTAACAGGACACGTCTGCATACAGAGGCTGCGTTATACACAATAACAAAGCGCGTCGTGGGTCAGCTGATCGCGCCGCGCACGTTACGTTTTTTCCGGCCTTTTTCGGGGGCGTTTGAGTTCTGGATTTTCGTTTGAAATCAGAAGCAAAAACATCTCGAATTTTTTGTTCAAACTCCGATTCGTTCAAAGTCCGGAACGTTCGAAAACCGAGGTGCCACTGTACATCACTTTACAACTGTTAGTCTGAATGAGATGGATTCAAGAGCAAAAACAGCAGCACCGACTGCTGTTGAAAGGCAGGGCCATCAGCCATATGAACCATGAAATAAGAGACAGCCGACTCCCGTTCTTTGAAAGAGGATTTTTATTGGTCATTGCGGGAAAAAAACCAATTGCCATCTGGTCACAACACTTTAATTTAACTTTTAACCTAGATTAATTTCAAACTAAAACATGATAACAGGCAACTCTATCTGGTACTTGGGTGATTCCAAACATTAAAAAGTACATTTGTCATTATGATTGTATTAATTCCGTGTCGGTGTACAACAATCATGGAGCTTTTGGAAGGAGGAACAATCACGTTTGGGTTTCAACAGTTTTATTTTTCACAGAATAAGGAACAGGACTCCAACATTCATGCATCAGTATGATAAGCATGGCATTACTGGGCATAACCTATGCGACAGAACGGTGACCAAGATGGATCCCTGTGGTCACCTCCAGCTTATATTGGCCGATCACGTTACACAACTAAATCTAACTGAGGTGAAACTTTGAAATGACTGTCGCTGTCAAGTGACTTCTGCTCAAAATTTGCTTCTTCACCGGCAGGCATCACTGTGGTCTCTGCTGATCACCTTGGTGTTGCTCTTCATCCTGACCGCGGCCATGCTGGGACCAGAGCTGCTCTCCACCATACCCCCTTCAGTCTACATGGTGGCCATATTGATGCCTCTGTGTGGCTATGCCGCAGGTTACGGTCTAGCGGTGCTCTTCAACTTGCCCCCCAACAGCCGTAGATCTGTCTCCCTGGAGACGGGATGCCAGAACGTACAGCTGTGCACCGCAATTCTGAAGCTGGCCTTTCCCCCTCAGCTTGTCGGGGGTATGTACATGTTCCCGCTGCTGTACGCCCTCTTCCAAGCAGCTGAGGCGGGCATCTTCATCCTGGCCTATCGGTTCTACAGAAAGAACGTCCTGCACAAGCCGGATCCGGTGGCGCACGGTGAGGACACGGACATTACATACCAGCGGTTTGAGGACGAGGATGTTGACTTCAGCTCATCATATGGCACGGTGACAGTGAGCGACCCCAACTCTATTTCACTGAAGCCCTGCCCCCCTCATCCAACACCTGTTTAATGTGCAACACTGATCTGTTGCTGGACTTCAGATGAGTAGGACCACTAGAAAGCATGTAACTCTTTAAGAAAAGCTCTATTTTTCTTTAAAAGATCACAAAGGTTTATAAAAGTGTAAATAAACAGGGATATTTATTCAACATGCCATGTACTGCCAACCTGTTCAGGGTCACCCCTCCTCTCCGAATTAGACGCCTTACTTGCCAAATTAACAAGAAGAATCTGGATTGACAGAATAGTAAACAACAGCATCGGCACTACTTGCATTTTAACATTTTAAAATGAAGGTTTTAACTTCCTATTTGACAGTATGTGAGGTAAGACACCGCAAAAAACACTGTCAGTTCAGTGAAAGAAATATGTTTGATGGGATCTTTAAATATTCCACCACTAAAAGATTAAGACCTGTTTATTTACATTACGCTAAACTATAAAAGGAAGAGGGAATGTGTAGTATTAGTATCAATGGTGCTATCTGACTTGCGCCATGGTCACTGTATTCTAACCACTGCAATCTGTGAAACAGAACAATAATCACGTGTATTTGCCGTTTGTGTGCCGGTGCGTGTGTGAGTACGTGGGTATCTGCAGACAGGGGATGCCGCCTACAGTACATTCCAGATGTACTCCTTGTGTATGTTGATCCTTTCTCCACCTCATGTGTCAACATTTAAGCAGCAAACTCAATGGAAGAGGCAATACAACGCATGAATTCTCTAGAATTTAAAAAACTAGGGTTGATGAAGTACTATTTCACAGGACGTGGTACTTGATAAAATGAATTATTTTGAAGAATGCAATGTCAAACACCATTTGCAGCTTGATATGAGTCCAATAACCCTTTATCTAGGTTAAGATTTTTTGTTTCTGCATCTAGTGTCTGAGCTCAACACTGACAGGATGAGCTCAAATATTGAAGCTGCTGAGCCAACTTACGGCTGAACACTCAAAGCCAGACTCAAAGCTTGGGGGTAATAATCCCTTATGGCTGCAATAGTCGGTAATAACAATAGATAGCATACATTTCACAATATTTATTATTAAAGAACACATCTGTGATGAAAACGCTGAGCTCTCAGTCTACAAGTCCCATAATACGCTGCTGCAGGCCAAGCTGTGAAGGGAATGATTTTTATCGTTGACAATTCATTCCAGTGTAAGGTTTATTTTGGTAGTGACGAGCAAGGAACGCAGGCTTTGAGCGACTTGAAACCACCATGCAATAGTGACCAAGGTGGATTTAGAGCCATCCACCATCCCAGGTAGCAAATACCAAAGTTAAGAGGGACAGAAGCTTGTATGTACTATCTTTTTTGTGTGTGTGTCCAAAGTCTTGTTGCCAACCTGAGCGACCTTTAGGATCAACTCAGGCTCTTAACCACCTCTGCCGCACGGCCACGAGACGTTGCATTTTCTTTTGGTTGCGTCACCATTGTCCGACTCTGAAGTGACCACGTGTCAATTCTGTTCGACTCACTCACAGCCAGTGAGACTGAATAACAAAGCTTGAAACACCGGACACGATGTGTATATTAAGATATAAAAGAGAATAATAAATGTTTGTGACTCGATGCGATGACTCATTTGAAGACGCACCGCAGCTGCGCTGAATCCGCCCTCATCACTTCACCTGTTGTATTTAAATGCCCGCACGCGCCCTCACTTCGGTTGGTGGAACAAAAATGGCAACGTACGGTGATGAGCCAGTCGACAGCTATTTCTATTCATCTCACAACCCTTACACGGGCAGGTACCCGCGCTCCAGAGAGCCAGCCTGGAAGTACAAACGATACCTGAGCCACTATGGAGACGCCTCAGACGCCTTCAACAACCAGCAGCGCGCGCAGCTCAAGTCCATCTTGTCCCAGATCAACCCCAAACTCACCCCCCGGCTGCGGAAGGCCAACACCAAGGACGTGGCCGTGCAGGTGAGGCCCAAGAAGGACGCCGCGGTGCAGTGCTCCATCGGCCCTCGCTCTCTGACGGCCATGAAACGGGACCTGAAGCGGAAGAAAGCGGTCAGTGAAAGCGGAAGTCCCCAAGCGGCCGGTGACGTCCGATACCCGCGCACCTTGGCCGTGTACTCGCCCATCGCTTACAGAAGCATCACCTCTTTCGTGGTGGAGGACGAGAACCAGGCGGGGAGCCAGGGCCAGGAGGAAGTGGGCTGTGGAGAGTCGCCCCCACCACCCGAGGAGGAGCCCCCGCAGCCTCCCGAGGAGGACCCCGAAGAGACCGCCAAAACTCCGCTCCAGCGCAAGAGAGCTAAAGACAAGCTAGCAGCGGACGAGTCCACTCAGGAGGGGTCAAAGGGCAAAGCGCGCGTGAGGTTCCAGGTCGGTCTTGCGGGGAAAGCGCTGCTTCAACCTTGTTAACGTGAAACGTCACGGCTATTGTTACGTTTTTGCATGACATTTGTACATTAGAAAAGATTTGACTGTGTGGAGTTGGTTCCTCACACAACCTGAAAACGCACTGAGGTCAAGTGCTTGCCCTCAGTTGTACCAAACTGGTCACCCCTGCGCCGTCCGAGTGATGAAGGGCTTGCTGGAAGGTGGTCGCCGTATAACTAAAGCTGATGTTCTTTCAGTTTCTTGAGCAGAAGTATGGCTACTATCACTGCAGGGAATGCAATGTGCGATGGGAGAGTGCTTACGTGTGGTGTGTTCAGGGAACCAACAAGGTGAGGGCAGGCCACCACATGCCAAATGAGCAGGTTTTTCATGAGCATCTCTTCCAGGTTTACTTCAAACAGTACTGCAGAAAATGTCAAAAGGAGTTCAACCCATACCGTGTGGAGGACATCACGTGTCACGTAAGTCCCTCACCTCCACTTGTCGGGATTGAAGTGGCCCTGACTAACGTTTTTACACAGACCTGCCAGAAAGCACGGTGTTGCTGTGCGGTAACACAACGCCACGTAGACCCAAAGAGGCCCCACAGACAAGACCTGTGTGGCAGATGCAAAGGCAAGAGGCTCTCCTGTGATAGCACCTTCAGCTTCAAGTACATCATCTAGGAGATACTAGCTCCAGTGACTTCAACCTTTCACATTCAGATATAGTTTCAGTAATTTCATACAAGCTTTGTGTTGCAGTATCACCAGCGCATGATGTAATAAATGGCTACCTCGCACAGTGTTGCTCTCATTCTGAAACCATTTCTCCCAGCACATGGGTTTGTGTAGGTTCTACTTACACTGCTCACAATAAGATGTTGTGGTCCTCAGTGGATTTCATACATATGGCGTTTGTCACAATTCAGATATTTTGTGATCAGGAGGCAACAGTATAGTTATAGACACTTCATATTGTCTCACTGTATACAGTGCACCTCACATATTGGGGCCAATTCCCTTTTCACTGTGGTACTGTCAGTCTTTGTCATTCAAATAGCTATGGACACATGACCTCACTTGACAGACCAGGCCTTTGTGTGGGTAGCATGTCAGATGTTGTGAACTGTGACCAGTACCTAAGACCTATGCAGCTCCCACACAGGGCCGTACACAAGACCTGAGGGGTCCTAGAAGGTCCAGACAAACCTTTTGAAACTAACTTCACCACTTTGGTTCCCATGCCAGACGACCATTGCAGTTGACTCTACTGACACTGAGATACTGCAGTGACTGTTGGGTTACAGGACCATGTGACCAGGACAATGCAGCAGTGGCCCATGGGTCCTATTCGCTGATGAGTGTTGCTGGAGAAGGCAAGGTCAACATGGTCCCCAGGGTTGGCTGTGGTGAAGGAGTTGGTGCAACAGCCTGGGCAGATTGGATATTGTACATGGCTCAGTCACGGCACATTGTAACCTCAGAGACACCATAGAACACATCCCACCCCAGTTCCCCAGTACACACCCAAACTTCTGTTCAGGGATGATGACGCTCCACCACATCGTGCCAGAACCATCACAGCTCAACTTCAGGAAGTCTGAGTGCCTCACATGGTGTGGCCAGCGATGTCCCCTGACCTAAACCCCATAGGGCACATCTGGTGCCACCTGAAGCAGCAAGTGGATGCCTGTACCCCTCCCCAACGTGACTTGACAGGACTGCACGTATAGCACTTGTATGTGAATGTAGAACACACTGCCTCAGAACATCAAGAGGCTAGTGTGGAGCATGAGACATCAGTGTCAAGCTGTCATAGCAGCAAATGATGGAAACACCTGCTAGTTACTTTTTTTTTTTAAAGGAGGAGCTGCAGGCTTATATGGAGACCACACACTGGGAGGTGTTCAGGGCTGTGACCAATAATCTGGATGAGTATACAGAAACTGTGACTTCATGGACCAGCTACTGTGAAGAGTGCATACAGGTAGTTCCAACACGCACCAAAGTGAGTTAGGCAAATGACAAACCTTGGTTCACAGCTAAACTCAGCCAGATTAGACGGGAGAAGGAGGCAGCTCGCAAGAGTGGGGACAGGAACTGCTACAAAGAGCTGAAGTATCGGTTTCAGAGGGAGCTGAAGAAAGCTCAGGCCACATACTCTGACAAACTTACGCTGCAGTGTGGAGAGGGCTCAAGGTGATCACTAACTACAAGTCACGTGCCCCCCCCGCCCTGAACAACCTTGCTCTTGCACAGGACTTGAACAACTTCTACTGTCACTTCTAGCAGCCATACAGGTACCTGTACACTAACTGCTGCACCTCCAGCCACCAGTCCGTGAAGCTGATCAAGTTTGCGGATGACACCAACATCATCGGGCTCATCTCAGATGGAGATGAGTCGGCTTACAGGAGGGAGGTGGAGCGGCTGGTGTCCTGGTGCAGCCACAACAACCTGGAGATCAACGCCCAGAAAAAAGTGGAGATGGTCATAGACTTCAGGAGAGTAACAGTTTCTCTGTCCCCTCTCATGTTGGCTGGTTTTCCCATTCCTATTGTAGACTCCTTCTGCTTCCTAGGAACCACCATCACTGAGGACCTCAAATGGGAGCCAACCATCAGGTCCCTCATCAGGAAGGCCCAGCAGAGAATGTTCTTCCTGAGGCAGCTACGAAAACTACGACTGCCGACGAAGTTGCTGGTGGAGTTCTACACAGCCATCATCCAGTCCATCCTCACGTCCTCTATCACCGTCTGGTACAACAGCGCCACCTCCAGGGACAAGAGCAGACTACAGCGCTTTGTGCGTTCTACTGAGAAGGTGATTGGTTGCAGCCTGCCACCTCTTCAGGACCTCTCCATGTATGCCTCTAGGACCCAGAGACGTGCAGGTCGGATCAGAGCCGACTCTTCTCATCCTGGACATGGACCGGCTATGGTTGATCCAGACCAGAACCCCCGTCACAGGAACAGCTTCTTCACCTTAGCCGTCAGACTGTTGAATTCGTGAACAGCCTTTGACTTCAGACAATTTTGGTGAATTGGCGCAATCTTAGTCATGTCTAAATTATTGGGGTAATATTGAAATGATGAAAATGGTGTTTCTTCTCATTAACCATTACTTATTTCATTAAAATTCATACCAAATAGGAAAGGCACTCATGTAAATGTCGATATCCCAAACCTATGAGTAGTGTAAGAAAAGAAAATTACTGCATATGAAAAAAGGGAAATCAAGTATTTGAAAAGATATTGCAACTGTAACAAAATCGCGAAAAAGTAAATGTTTTTATAAAACCCACACGTTTTAAAATAATTGTTGGGAAAATGGTAACGTGGGAAAAATATATCAATGCTTTTGATTTTAATATAAGAAAGTCTGACTCTCGAGATGGAACACATGTTGAATTGAATGTATTTTTGCCATTATAGTAGACTTTTAAAAATATATATCATTTAGGTTTTACCTGACGTCATAACCAAAACATCCAAGATGGAGACTAAATGAGTGCGTTGGACAGAACATTTTCTATATCGTCAAGCAAACTTTATTCATCTCTCTCTGTATACAATCCCAGTATGTAATGTGACTACTTTTGAAACTTGACTGACTGGAGATCCACCCGATTTAATGCTCACTAGTAAAGACCATTTGCATTTTGAGGACAAGTGCGGCTTGTCATCCGTTTATTGGAACTATCCTTTACGCAAACCAGGAATCATAGTAGCATAAATAGAGTGGGTGACATCATTGGGACTCATTGCACTTTAATGACTCAAGGTTTTACCGTGAACTCTGGACTCGGATGAGAAATCACTTTTAGTGGCGCTTTAGTGTCTGGCTTAAATCAATTACTCCAGAGCTGTAATGTATGATTAGGTTTTTATTCATCCAGAGAGAAGGCTGGCTTGTGAGGGAACAAAAATAAGTAAATGCACCTCTAAATTAAAATCATCCCAAGGTAAATAACTTCCATTAAAACAATTAAGATCAGCATTCAAATGTACCAGACAAACAGTAGAGGGGGAGCTGAGGAATGAGTACAGTGACTGGTTCAATGTGCCAAAACACCATTTCCAGATAGCCCATGTCCTTCAGTCACACAAGCAGCAAGAAGGGCCATTTCAAAGAGAACAATGCAGGTTTGCGATGAACAGGGTTAATGCAGAAAAAGTGTGAAGCTTCACTGAGGAACTGACCAAAAAGGAAACACGACAACAGGAATGCATATGATTGAGCTGGACTGGTGTGGAGGCTCCCGAACACCCTCCATCACGATACCTGATCCATTCTGCACCCGCCCCTCCACCAAGGCAGCAATTCAGGAATTTAAAGTTTTTGTGATTGGATAACAAAAAAAAAATAAGTTGTTAAAGTTTCGGCTACACGCTTCAGATTAGCTTTATACATCAACATCCGAAGTGGATGAACAGTGCTTTACACAAAAGTACGAGGGGAAAAATACTGGTTTTACACTATACATGGTCTAAAATATATACAGAGTAAAATAAGTTATGTTTCCATAATGAGCTGTAGCCAAGTATATGCATTATTGTGTGAGTAAATATACCCAGCATGTGGTCACACAGTCTCTAAAGGCAGCTACATATTTGGTTAAAGAGTGAGTTTTGCGTGAAAACCTGCAGAGGGGCCTCGTTTCTGAAAGCAGGCGAATAAACAGATATATTTCTCTTTTTACACTCCCCGGGGGGAAAACGCTCCCCACAGAGTTACAATGTTAAATATTCAAACATTTACAACCTAGGATGTTAGCTCTAATAAAAAATATATATCTCAAAAAATATTCTTGCAGTGCTTTTTGTCTTTCAAGCATGCTTCTGAAAACATATCCTGACGACGCGTCCCACACATTCATCACTGACTAACATGCTCCGTCAGGAGGCCATTGGTCAACACTGAAGGAGCAACAGGTCAGGATCGGCAAAAAAAAAAAAACAAAAAGGAAAAATAGAAAGCAAATTCAATAAAGTTAACATCCCATCGCGTCCACTCGTTTTATCCCAGTCACACCATCACACCACTTATTGCAACGGAATCTTGCAGGTTTGCTAGAGAAAAGCTATTAGCTAGAACACTCATACATGTGATCAGAGTTATTCCCACACATCCTTTAGCCCTTTAAATGTGGAGTCTCTTCTCATTTTAGTCCAGTCTGGTCCAGCCGCCACGACTCACAGTCCCGTGCTGAGGATGGTGCTGTGGACCTGGCAGGCCTGAGCTTGACTCAGAGCCTCTCGGATCTGTAGATTCAGCTCCATGAGGCGGCTGCTGGCCTGAGAAAGATCCCTGCTGGGGCCCACCACTGCCAGGCAGCCGGTCTGACCCAGTGTCTGGTGACGGAAGTAGATGTGCAGAAGCGTTTGGACCGCGTTGTCCGTCTCATTACCAAAGATGTCGTTAGGCCACAGAGACCTGGAGACAAAACAATTGTTTTATTAGGAGAAAGATGTCCCGAAGTGATTTATATGCAACAATAATACAAGTTTAATTCATACAACAACAACCAAATTGACTCTTTCAACTCAATAAGACACTTAAATCACTTGGCTAAGAAGGAAATGTGTCTGACAATATTCTCCCAAATTGTGCTCCTTACCTAAAGACTTTGACCTGCGTGAGGGCGGAGCCAAAGTCTCTGGCTCTCAGCGTCTCTATCAGTGACTGGATTGCCGTCTCTGTGTTGGTCTGCGCGGCGTCTGGCATGCAAACGTCCTCCTGACCGTCACTGTCTGCTTCTGCCTCCTTCAAGCAGCTCTCCAGCAGCGTCAGCTCCTCAGACATGTTGGTCACCTTGGCGTCACATAATTGCAAAGATGAATCACAAAACAATCACTATGCTCAGATGAAAGCAGGAAACACAGACATGAGGTCAGCGCAACAAGCCTCCAGATCAAATATGAACTGGAGGAGCTGACCCTCTCACTCTGTATCAGAAATCATTTAATTTCATTACTTTAATCCATTTAAAGCTCCATCAAGATGGAGGCTGAGCAGAGATCAACAGTGGGAGATCCAGCAGTGTTTTTTGTCTTCTGACAAACCACGCAAGTCATTCACACAACACAACGTGCTGTTCCTGCATCCTCTGAATGTAAACGCTTCAATAAAAGCGGCTGCATCAACCCAACTCCTCAAAAGACAAAATGTAACTCAAGCTGAATGTCTGATTCTCTCTTCGAGAGTTTAAATGTGTATCACCTGTAAAAGAGTATCCATTGTTTTTAATCCTAAAAAGGAGCCCCCAACTCAGACTCAGCTGGAGAGCTGCCGGTTCAAATGCTTCATGGATTCAGATCAAACTGCAACACCAATGCCAGACACCTGTGCCCTGCAAGAATCCACTTCCTTGACCACTTATTGTTCTGGTACAGACTGTTAGATGAAGGTCTGTATCTACAGTCAGAGGCTACAGTTCTTGTAGTGTTTTCTTTTAGACAATTATAAAGAATATTTATTAAGATTGTTAGTAATAATAATAACAAATGCATATACAATGAATATATAATAATAATAATAATAACAGCTTTTGTTTTGTGATGCTCAATGACATTATTTGCAGAAAATAATGTGTTTGTCTGAAAAATTGCTCTACAGCAACGGTGTGGAATTGAATATTTTCCCACAGCTGTCCAAAACACTAGTCTCATACAACAAAGAGACAAGTATGCACCATTTATGTACGATTTAGGAATGAAACAGGATTCAAGAAACCTACTTCAGGGCTACGAGTTCATTGTGTTTTCAGCTCACCTCCGCCTCCGCCTTCATGGTGTCCACCCTGTTGATGAGCTTGCAGTACGCCTGGAACAGCAGCAGCAGCTGAAAGTGCAACTTGTAGAGCCTGCGACACAACTCCAGCTCCTGCAGAGACAGAGAGACAGGTGGGGTGATTTGTCAGCCTGGTGACCTTCTCCGCGCTGAGACACTCTCATGGCGATATGATTAGACGGATGAGTCTTCTTGGGTTAAAGACGCTGGTGCGGGTGAGAGGGTTAACGCCATCGGGGGCAAAGTATCGCGCTTAGATGTGAGAGTCTATCACCATAAGAATTAGTCATGAAGATCTGGATTTAAAAAACTCTACATCAGCTGTGACTATATACACAGCCATCAGAGTGATTGACGCAAGGACATGGCTAATTATTATAGGAGATCAATAGACCCAGAGCAGAGACAATGAGAAGGTATGGGAGGAATTAAAGCCATGCAAACTCTGCCTTATGTCAGTACTGAAGTCTATGTAGCTCTAACCACCAGAAACACAGTGTATTTCCAGCTGTAGGATTACAAGCGATACGTGGGTGACGATTACAAGGCAGAGCGTGGAAGGACATGATGACTGGGTGATGGAGGGGTTGGGGGGAGGGTCGATGGGCTGCATAGCCAATCAGGGCAGAGCCAGATTGAAAGGGGTTTGGAGAGACATGGGATGATCAAAGTCTAAAATATAAGAACCACTTACTGCCAGATTCCCCATTTGCTAAGCAGAAAGGTGAGCAGGTCATACAAAACAACAAAAAGGAGAGAAAGACCAAGAATTAGTGAGTGTCAACAAGACAGCTGAGTCAAAGTGACCTGATGAGCGAGGAGGAGTGTTTATGTTGCCCTCCCGCCACACACCACAGTGAAAACTGGATTAGATCTCTTTGGTCCCCTGGATCAAGAGAAGGTGAAGGAGAGCATGGAAGCGGAGCCAGAGAGATGCTGTAGCACAGTCACGATTACAGAGGAAGTCATAGTCGACAAGTTCTTTAAAGAGTCCCTACTGTGTTTTTCCATGTTTTCAGCGTTGTCTATAGAGTTCTCAATCAATGAAGAATTACCTCAACCCTTTAGGTGCCAGTTTCTACAATGAAATACTCCTTATCGATTTTAAAAAGGTTGTAGCATGAAAACGCTTAGAGATGACGGCATACATGTGACAAAGTTTAGGATGAGACTAAATTCATTCAAGTAATTTGTATATTATGGCCTCACTAGGCGGTGGCCATTGCAAATACCTAACTTTTACATGTTTATCTGATCCACTTTCTTAATCTGGTAGTTAAGCATCATCATTTTGTCATTTACAGTGAGATTGAGAACTCCACTGCTGCCTCCACCACGATTCTGATTTTTTTTTTGCTACCTCCATCACCATTTTGACCGGATACAGAGAATGTTACGCTTGTGGGCTATTACGGCTACAGAACATGCTCACTACGCACCGCTTGTGTGCATCACTTTCTGTCTCTTTGTTATACTCCCACTACAAACTTCAACCTCCCTTGTCTACAAACCTGGGAGTGGTTTTCAATGGTGGGTTTGTTTTCCAGGTTAAGTGATGACAAAATACTGTACACAAACAAATAGCACCAAGTGAATTCAATAAGTTTTTCCTGCCCATGCCTAATAACATTTTCATAAAGATGTGTTAAACTGCCGTGATTTCACCCATTCACTTCACATACATGTCATTTTTGAGCCAGTCACTCATTATCCAAAATGGAAAAAAAATACACTCATAATAACTGAAATAGTAGAACAAACATGGGCAATTATAACAAACATGGGTCATTAAAAGCACATTAAAGCGAAGTAAAAATACAAAAACAGCTGAGACAACTTTTTAAATATTAAAATCCAACAACAAAAAGTTGGAAGAACGGTCATGGAACCCTTTGCTACATCTTCCCTATTAGACACATACTTGGTGTTCAGTCAAGATGCTCTTTTGAATCCGTGTGTCACTTTATAATTTGGGTGATTTCTCTGTTTTGGGCTGACCAAACAATATTTTTTTCTGTCCCAACAAATCCTCACCTGTGCGTGAGTGTCCAGTCGAGCGCCGCTCTGTTTGTCCCCAAACGTCTTCCTGCAGTTTTCCAGCCACTGTAGGGAGGTAAAGAATCATGTCAGAGGAGGGAAATCATCTTTCCACATTTCTTTCCTTCTATGCAAGTACTGACGTGTGTGAGCACATGCATCACACAAGGCAGACAGGGAGAAAATGTAATAAGTGTCTGACTTGGTAAATTAGGAAAGGCCTGTTCAAGGCAACAGAGCTGTGTCCAAGCCTCCAGGGACTGTTGCTGTCTCATTCAATTAGCGCCCCTGCATCCCAGAACACTCTGCAATCTCATCTCTTAATTCCCCTCCCCCCATAAAGCTCCCACGAGCGCTCACCACTGCTTTTGCTTGTCTTCTATAACTGATTTAGGACCGCAGAGGGTTATTTTTATCTAGGCGAAAGATGTCGTACGTAATGCACTTGATCACCAGAAGATGAATTTCAATGGTGGTTCTGTTGATCAACTGGTTTGTTCGAAATCCCATATGTGATGAACAATGCTACCAGGGCGGTTTTAGCAAGCGCAGCGGATGTGAGGTGTTTTGAGTTCTGAGGGATAGCTTCAAAGAGAATGACTGATTGGTGAGATAGTAGGAGCCGACTTACAAGTTCTGCTGCTTCTCTCTTGGCGTTGTATGTGTCCAGGTGCTCCTGCAGCTCCAGCACACTGAACTTGAGAGTTTCCAGCAGTCCACAGGAAACCAGCTACAGTAACAAGACAAGCTAGTCAATACATTGAACTGAAACACACTTAAAAACATAGCACATCAACAAGAATTTGTGTGCAGATTTGCACCATAATCAATACTGGCTGAGAGAGATGCCACTCATTCTCACCGTCTCAGCGTCCAGCAGCACAGTCGGACACTGGGAGCAAGACGTCATGACTTCCAGGGAGCTTAGGAACTGGTTACCCATCCGCTGGAGCCTTTCCCCAAGAAAGGACACTGACGCATGTGTGATGGAGCCAAATTTCCTCTGTACGCTCTGCAACACAGAGGAAGAGAGTCAAAGACTGAACAGCACGCAACACGAACATGCAAAAAGACATTTACCTGGAAGAGTCGGGAGAACACATGGAATGTGTAAACAGCAGAGGAGCCGTCGGTGTCCGACAGCATCTGGTTAACATGGCAGCGCCAGGCATCTTCCTCGTTGTCATAGGTGACAGGCTGGAATGCTGCCAGAATGGCAGAGAGGAAGGGTGAAGGGGGCGGAGAGGCCTGGATCTCAGGGAAGCAGTTGGTGTCACCTTCATCTTGACTGAAACACACACACACACACAGAGGCCAGTCAGCGACGATCCACAGTGTTTCAAGCTTCAGTCAGATGGGACGAGGAATGGAAACACACGCACACATACTTACAAGCCGAATGTAAACAACCTCACCTCTATTCTCTGCTTCCGTGCTCCACTCGCTGCAGACTATCCTGCAGGAGTATTTTTAGCACTCAACCGTACTGCAGCGCTCAGGCACAATAACAGCATACAAGCCATTAGCACTTTAGCATCACATACTTATCGCCATCCCTTCTACTCACACACACACAGATACTCACAGGCCTGTCGGACCGAACAGCCGGAAGAAGCAAACAGAATACAAGTACTTGAAGCCTGAGCTGCTGAAAACTGCAGCGGACACGGTCTCTGTCCTCATTCTCACCCCAACTATTGCTTCTCCTTCCCAGACTCTCTCCCCTCTTCTGCAGTATGACATAGCAGCAATAGCTAGCAGCTTTATCCACTCCCATCCCACACAGGACTGCAGAGAGCTCCTCACTAGCTCCTCTCAGAGTCGGCTCACAGCCCCTGTGACGGCAGGCGAGAGAAAGCTTTCATCTTTTTCTCATATAAAATCTTATTGCTGCAAAGCTACGTCAGGGTCTCACTGAGTTATAGACCTGCAGTGGAGTGAGTTTAAGAGAGAAGGGGAGAACTGATCATATTTACTGTTCGGCTGCAGCTTCGACACATTGTTTCAGAAATATTTTTGCTACGCTGATCTGTCCCACCTTGTGGAGGACATTTGTCAAAATGGACTTGAGCCAGCAAATTCTGACCAACCTTCACTGTCCAATCCCATCTGGATTGGGAGCAATGCCAGAAGAAAGATTAACCACCATAATCAGTCTACATCTGACAAGGGAAATAACCTTACAGCTGTTTCTATAACATCAAAAGCAATTCCACAAAACCAAGATGTAGCCAGATAATAAGAGAGAGAGAGAGAGAGGGAGGGAGAGATCAGATATATTATAAATTCCAGTGAGGAGTGAGTTGCAATAGTTCATGTGGGAGAATACGTTTTCTAGATCACTTTCAAGCAGCACAGATCACTGCTCCTGCAGTAGATTACTGTGATGTCATGTACAATGGAGTTTTTGCTCCAATTCAGAGAAAGAGCAAACATTTTACACATGCAATAAAGCAGACCAAAAATGAATATTAGTTATATCATTTTTTTAAAGAATGTGTTAAACAAGTCCATCACAACCCATAGTTTAAAAAGCCTGGGTGATACACACTTCTAAGCCAGAGAAAGAATTTGCACCACAACAAGAGAAACTCACCTGGACATTCCGGAATAGTCCGCCTCCTCCTCCTCACAGCGTTCGTCCAGCTCCTTCAGGGCCTGCGTAACATCTTCTTCCCAGACAGAACCGCAGGTACTGTCAGGATCCGGATCAGGCTCAGGGTCGGGGTCAGGGTCAAAATCCGTCTTCATGTCATTTAGAATTGGCAAGGGTAGTGCTAGGGGCAAGACTGCTTCGGAGTCTTCCTCACAGAGGAACCCTGGTGGGGAGTCTACGGCGGGCAGAGGAGGGGGAACCGCGTCCAGGTCTTCATGTGTGTTTGGGGGCTCTGGGGAGTCCTGAAAATCCTGGGTGTCCTGTGAGTCTGGTAGGTCACAGAGTTCGGGGGGGTCACATGGAAGAGGAGGGGCACTGCAGAACCCCGTATCCTCACTCACACTGCTGCTCAGATCGTCCGCTGCGGTTATACCAACAACCTCCTAAAATATATATAAATAAAACACAAAAAACACAAGGGGACATGATGTTTAAAGGAAACTGCATCTTGGTCATGACATCTATTAAAGCCAAGAGCACCAGCAGCAAGAGCTGCTACTTAAGAGGAACATAGCAGGTCCAATTACACAAGTGGGACTTTCTAAAGTGTTTTCTTCAAGAGACTGCTCTCAATGCAACTCTGTCACGAAACGTCTCTCAGGAGAAATTAAAGAAAAAGAAATTCAATCAATAAACACAAGCCCATTTCAATCCATCACAGAGGTGTCATCTAAAATTTGACCCTGCCGCCAATAAAACTGCAGAAACATGCTGAATCAACAGGACTGCTGAGGAACGAATGCACTCGGTCACTTGAGCCTAGAGCATGACGACACGTTCATCAGCGGACAAATCCATGGAAAACCCCCGTCCACGCAGAGGCTACTTATCATTGATAAAAGCTCTGCAACCATTTATATACATTCAAAAATGACAGGAGCTTGATGTCCAAAAACATCCTCAACTCATGTCTTGATGTATAAGGTGAGAACTGATTTTTACTTTTTATGTTAAAGTCTAATGTATTCAGGAAAAAAGGACTGTGGCAGCCAGCCAGTACATCACAGAGACAGCAGCTATATTACAGAAAGCTTTTAGAAGTGGCCACAGCCATCCTGCAGAGAATGAGTAAGAGTATTGATGGTTTTATCTCAGGCTCATTACACTAAGAGCCCAGGCTGTGATGGCAGAGATGTCCTTGGATTGATATTGAAACCGTAGGCAATATTGACTTGTGAGAAAGTTTACGCACATAGGAATGCCATCTTTCCCCCCGCAACCCCCCAAAACTTACCTTAGTTCAAATGAGGATAGTTTGATGTTAGTATGAGTGAAATATTCAATGCAGTGAATAGCAAGGTAAAAAGGTTGAAAAGGCACACAATACAAACTATACCAGGACCAGAACGTTTTGTCACACCAACAACAGAGCTAATGCACAGATCTAAAATGGTACTAATTTACAAATCTCATGTAACAAATATCAAACATTGAAAAATAGGGCACTATTATTAAATAGGACATCTATTGTGACAGTTACAAATAAATGTAAATGAGTTAGTGTGAAAATGATTTGAAATGTTTTAAATACCACTACTGTCCTTCAATTCAGAAGTAGAAGTAGCAGTGTACCCTTACACCCAACATTGCAGGGAAGTTCACAGCAGATAAATGTAGTATGAAAGTGAGTGTTTTAGAGGTTAAAACTAAAATATCTATTACACCAGTTGACTCATACTCACACATGCATCAGCTGCTGGTGTCCGTTTCACAAGTTTTTAAATGGAGGATTTAGTTGAAATGGTCAGTTGGTGTGTTATTGTAGTGGAGCAGTATCAGCTGACCTGAGGTGAGCATTTGATTTGTCTCTCCCCAAATCACAGGAATAAGCCCAGCCCAGCACAACTCATTGAGAGGAAGACAGCGCGCGCCCTCAGCACCCACAACCAGAGCAATGCAGCACAATCACCAGTCTAGGAATAGTGAGGCAGGTGGCAGAGACTGCAAGTCGTGACCAGACATCAGTGACTCGCAGGGATAGACCCAACACCACTATCTCCCCTAAAATTCTACCCGAGGGATAGAAACCACATCTAAACAAGCAGAAGAAAGAAGTGCAGCAGAGGCAGGTGAAGGTTGAAGAGATAGAATAAGAAGCTAGAAAGCACCCGAGCACCAAAATTTATTGCTGCTCCCGATTGATCGCACCTCAGGCAGCTGGCTGCTGGTGCTGTCTGAGTGGGTCATCTCCAAATGAGGGCTATCCAGTCGAGGAAGGGAGGGTGCAGCGGGAAGTACAGTGGCCTCCTCAGTGAGAGCACTGCTGGACGATTCTTGGGACTGTTGCAGGGAGTCCACATGGTTGGATGCTGTGTCATCAGTGGCTGAATCACTGTTCAACTGGAGCACAGAAATTACAGAAAAACAATTAGCTCTTCCGATGAGAATGCAAATCATAGTAAATGCTATAATAAGTTAATGAATTTACAAAATGCGTCGCCCTGCTTTATTAGACTAAAGCTCAACATATTTAAACAACAGCAGGTCCTCTAATCCAGTATTCCACCCGATTTGCTGTTTTATGAGTAGTCGCTATCGAATTCAAACTTGACTAACAAAAACACTGTCACATAAAGTTGTAAAACTGACCAGCTTAGTTTGTCTGAATAAAAAATTAAATCTGTTAGGTCTTTGTGTTTTTGGATCAGGAATGTTAAATATTCAGGGATATGACTATTTTAGCAGAGCCACGGAGGCATGTTTGACAGACAGCAGATATGGAAAACACAGGAAAACAATCATCAACTTGGTACAATAACCCACCATGCTTGAATATTATTAACATATATAAAAAGTCAAACAGTTTTACTGCTTTTTTGCGGTCATAAAAGAGCATGCCAACATACTGTTATTAGTTAGATTAACTAGTCATTCCTGCCAAAATTTAGCGACGACCCCAAACATATTTATATGTTGCAGTACAATAACAAACAAGAAAAAACATCCCACAAAAGGCAGAAGCGCATTCGCTCACCGTGCACTACCAAGATCGAGACAAGTGAAGGGAAAGAGAGAAGAAAACATTACGGTCAGAGAGAAGTGAAACTTCCATGCCAGGCTCAAGCCAAGTTCATAGAGATGGAATCACTACATCAACAATACAATCAAAATCTGCGATCTTTTTGGGATCAAATCTATAATAAATAATAATAATATAATAACATAATAATAAAATAATAATATATATTTAAAAAAGCAACAATGATGACAGCATCACTGTCATTTACAGTGGGACCGTGAACGCCACTGCATTTTCTCCTGGGTTCTGTATCTTATCTGCCGCTATTTCCGCATTTTGCTCTTGCATTCACACTGCATCACAGTCTTTTGACCACAAATGGGCTACAGAATGTGGTTCTTGTGGAACTTTCTTGGCAAACGGACACACAGTCACTCCTGTTTTTCTCCCACTGCGTAGCTAAAGCTGCCAGTCTCAGCGACCGTGACTGTTTTGCAGTAACTACATCAGGCACCATATTTACAGATTGGTTTGTGTAAATGTCGCAATGCTGCATGGGGCAATTTTGTGATTTTGGTGCACAAAGGGTTTCAACACATGGTAAACGTTTAAAGCTCTACTATATCAATATTGATGTTCAACATGTTGTTATCGTTAAAATACATAATTGCACGGCAAGATCAACCAATTTTCGTATCACAGTATATTACTTTCAAACCCATCACTTATGATTACGAGCAAACTTGTGCTTTAAAATGAGTTTTTGCCGCTTATTTTACAATCAAGTTGTTTTACTGGCAAATAGTTTCCTTATTAAAAGAGAAAAACATCTTGTGCATGCCTATTTTTTTTAAGGTTAGAATGATTTAATTAATATGTAATGAAATGAGAAATAACATATTAACATTACCACGATGCAAGAGTTGATACCAACATACGTTAAGTTGGATTTTCAATCTTTAATTCCATGCAAACTAAGCAAAAGGAGATTCAAAAGAGACCATAGCAAAAAATGCAAGATGCAAGCTCAAGTGCCAAGCAGCAGGGAGAAAACAAGTGGGAGCAACTGCAAAATAATACAAGTATGGTTTTTATCCATTATTTACTATATCAATGACTGAAAAGGTAATAAAGCCTTTAAGCAGGGGCGTGTGTCTACCAGTCAGGTGTATCCTATAGGAGCCAAGGGCAGTCTGAAAGGGATGTCTACCACCAGGCAAGAAACAAAGCATCCAGCCCCCGTTCAAACTGGCAGCAGCTGCAGGTCTGAACACACACGCGCGCACACCATGCCAGTGGGCAGAGGCAGGAGCATGGCGGGCTGCTTGGGTAGAGGAGCCTAACTAAAGTGAGACTTACAAGGCCAGAGCGGTTGAGAATCTGGCTAGCGCTCAGTACCTCCTCCTCAGACGATTCATCCGTGTCCTCATGGTTGGTGAGGTTGAGACTTGGTGTGCTGCCGGCGAACTGACACTCCTGCAAAGACGGTGTGTCCCCTTTGTCCATACTCTCTAAAGAGCGCCGACGCACGCCCCAGTTGAAGTTGTCCATGCTCTCCCCCTGCAGGACAACCAAGGAAACAGCAGTGAGACCTTGTTCATGTGACAACAAATTACATGATAATGATTACCAACAACAAACAACACCAATGAAACAACCAAAAAAAACACAAGTTAACAATGTAAAGATGAAGTCCTGACATTAAAATCATCAGTGACTGAATTACATTTTGAAAAACTCTTCACACCAGGCACTGAAAAAAAGTTTTTTCTGATTAATATGGTCTAGGAGCACATATATACATGACCAAATATAGATTAACAGTCATTTTTTTCAGATCAGTTTTCATTTACCAAGTGAGGGGAGCGATAAACAAGATGATTCTTCTGCAGCATATTATATATATTATATACAGGGTCATGTTGATGCCTGGTGTGAAGGACGTTGCAGACTCATACAAATCCATTACTTACCTGTAACTCCTTGTGGCAAGACAAAAAAAAAAACAAGAACACAACTGTTAGTCCTGACATCTGACACAACAGGTGTTAGGAAAGACCACACTGCCGTTGCACAAATACTGCATCAATAACAAACCATTTACGCAAGGCTGTTTCAGTAACTCTCACCTCAGCATCTTCCAACTCCACATCCAGGAAGTCAAAGTCCTTGAAAACACCAAACTGCTGTTCACTGCCCGTGTCTTCTCCCTGTACCTCCTCCTCCCTGACCACTTCTTCCACTGTAGGTATCAGACTGGTCTGCTGGTCCCCAGAGTCCAGCTCCTCAGTGGGTGAGAACACCACCTGCAGAGAGGAGACAGGAAGTGCCTCAGAAAACAACACCATAACTTCAACTACCAAAAGTGAGAAGTTGATCTTGACACAGAATTCACAGAGACCTTGTCAGAGGCTTTAGAGTAGGAGAGGAGTCTTACAGATGGGTTCTTTGGTATGCCAGACTCCGGACCACAAAGAGACAGAACATTCATGAGTCTCTCTCTAGTTCTCCTCTGAAAGCATAAAGAAACTAGTTATATTTGCAGGATGACTACACATTTGTGAATGTGTGGAGATGTTTACCTGAGAGAGCTGAGGTCTTTTCCAGCTGACCGGAACCAGACCATTTGAGTTTGAACCTGATGACGTAGAGGATGTACTTCTTGTTACAGCAATCACCTGTGGTTTCCCATTTCGGCCAGCTGCAGTCCTCTGATCACCATATTTATGCCCAATGATAGGGGTCTGCAGGATGAAATTGTTAGTCAGCAAAGCACACAATGAACTGCATGAGAATCGACAGTTAACAATCCAACCTCTGAGATGTCAAAATGAAAGTCCAAGGTTTTCCCTGGAAGTTCTTTGGAGGCATTGTTGAATATACGGGTGAAAGCAATCTCAGGTGAGCCGCATGAGTCCAAACTGTACGGTCGCTGCACATCGTCCGGAACGACCAGACTTGCTGAACGAGAGACCACCAACTTTAAAATGTTTTGGGCTTCCTTCCAATGAGGGCTCTGGAAAAACCAAGTAGTTACAGTGATCCCACATGTTAATGCAAGAGTAACTGGTCAGCAACTTAAAGTACATCATAGGTAGCGCCAGACTACGGAGATGTGTGAAGACCGACCTGGACATATTTGCCAATTATCTTCATGATATCCAGGTTGAACTGCTTGACAGGAGCAGCCAACAAGTCAATATGACTCAGGAGGCTGTAGATGATCTGCAACAAGGACTGCTGCATCCCAGGAAGTCCTTTCTCCAGCAGCTACAACACGTTACACACAATATGGTCGTCAATATAAAAGATATATTTTAAAAGGCCGCAAATTGTTGGAAGCCTGTTTACCTCAGCTAGATAAGTGACCAGGTTCAAGGTTATCTCAGAGAAGGCATCATGGAGGTAGCGACAGACTACATTAATCCAGTTGGTGCAGTCGCGTGAGTAACTGTGCGTGCTGTACAGGCTCATCATATGGGCCAGATTAGATAGAGTGGCCGACTTCTCATCTGCACACACTTTGGCAATCTTATCAGCTGTCTCCTTGCAGAAGGGAGTGGGGCTGTCAAAGTGCTGGATGAGATGTGGTAGGAGGCACAGAATATTCAGAGGAAAACCTGGGAATACATGAACAGATGATATATTTAGCAACACAAGTCACAGTGAATCAAATTGATCAAGTGGAAAATTACTGGAAAATGAATGTGTAGGTGTTACACATGTGATTAATTGATCATATGCTACTCCAAGGAAACAGCATGAATGATGTTATTCTCTGTTTGATCCTTCTTGGTCTTAGTGACTGAAAGCTGACCAGTCATGAGTGTATAGGGGTCAGGAATGGGTCTTTCATGCTCCATGAAGAAACCAAGACCCTAGGAAACATCTGCACTGGATTAGGGAAGAGTATGGAACAGTTCTGTTTGTGTCTTTCCATGTTGGCACAAACTATATACTGCGTGTGTCACTAGGTGAACACTCACTGCTGCTTTAAATCAAACTCTGTTTGGAGACAAACTATTTTAACTCTTTGGGAGCCAGAGATTTTTCAATGAAATATTCCACTTTGATAATCACTGAATTTCCCCACAGTGACACTAATAAAAGCCTCTAATCTAATCCATTTTGAGAGGCTGCAGCTTGAAAACTGTTATGAGATCAAGGTGTACTGTAAATGAGAACAATCTTCAGTGTAACCCAAAGTTGCGGATGGGAGTAAACTCACTCATCTAATGTGTATATTATGACTTCACCAGGTGATGGCCATAGCGAATTGCACAACTTTTATAGACGATTAACTGATTCACTAGTAACAATCGTCCTCAACTCTGTCATCAGCCTGTGTTAAACAGTAACTATATAAGGCTAATGTCTGCTAAGTGGTGTGTCTAAACTTTGTCATCCATTTCACACTCATGTGTAATTGTGGTTGTGACATTATATTTCCACATTATTTGTCTTTGAATGTTCAAAAAGAAATTGAAAACCATGACAATTCCCACTTTCCTAAATGACACAGTAACCATAGTCTTACCTGCTACTTGTGTCGGGTCGACTAGCGTGAGTCTGGACACACTGATGAGCTTACTGAGCAAGTGGATTGTGAGCTCCTGAGTGGAAGCTGAGGTGAAGCCCTTTAAGAAGAGCTGCAACAGACCAGGGAAGCTGTACCATTTCAGCTTTGCCTGGACCCTCTCTAGATGTTCCCTGCTGTCTGCCCGGTCTAGAGGCAGCTGGCCTATCAGCTTGTTGAGAAGTCGCAGAGCAAGTAGGTATTCAAACTCATAGTCCGACTCCAACAACGAGACAGCAATCCAAAAGACGGTAGCCATCAAATTGGAAGGATCCACGGGAGGATTATTATCCCCTCCTGAACCCCCTCCTCCGCCAAGAGAAGATAAGCTCCGCGTGCGGGCTAAGTTTCCATGGCTTCCATAAAGTCGGTCAGCAATGTCCAAAGTGTTGCTGCGACGTCGGTCCAGTTTTCTTTCGCTCATTAGACTTGCTCTCAAGGAGTTGCTGCGATTGTGAACGTAGTGGTAGAGACCACCGCTGTTCAGGTTCAGCTGCCCAGTGCTTTTCCTGTTGGCAGCATGCTTGGGTCCCAACAAGTGATCACAGGAAGAATTTCTGCAAAGAAAAAATGTCCGTAAATATTCAACCAAAACTTGCTAGAAAAACATATTTTACATGAGCAGTGAGCTCAAATGTCCCAATGCTGACCCAACCCGTTTCTCAATAACCAAATAAAGAACACACCCACAACCTCATAATTAAGTAAAAATGACTCTTTCGAAGCAAGTTCTTGGAATGCATTATTTCAGGACAGTATCCAAATGATGTTTATGAGTAAAGGTCACAAATACAAGTAAAGCTCACAAATACAATCATAAGTTACTTACTGCACTAAGGCGGTGAGAAGGTCACAGTTTTTGACTGTGTCTGCAAGTGTGTCGATGCCCGACTCCAGAGTCAAAAGTAGTTCAATAACAAAACCCTAAGGAGGAACAAAAATCATAAGAATGAAAAAGTTGAACATTAATTCATCAAAACTGAGCAAAATGCAAGTGTCTGCCAACAACACTAACCTGCGCCTCCTCTCCAGGGTCACCAACAGTCTCAACCAGCCTGGAGAGAATGTCAGACAATGTGGAGGGAGTCAGGGGTTGCTTCAGGGCTCTGAAAAGTTGGAAGGAGCGACCAGCGTAATGGCGAGATGAACATGAGAGAGCCGTTTGTAGAGCCACTTCGCTTAGTAACGATTCCAACTGGAACTCTGAAAGGACCAATTATAACATGTTTTCAAAGGGTGAAATGAAAAAAAATCCCATATTCAGATCACTGCCATGCGTTTTGCAATTTCATTGTGCACACACCTGTCTGGGAGTGTTTGAAGACAGTTACTACATGTCGAACGAAAACACTGAGCTGGTCCGCACTCTTGATGTGGGGATTTTTAGGGGACACATCCTCATAGTTCCAAAGTGGTCCCCGTTTTCTATCACAAAAAAATGCATATTAAGCTGAGAGGCACATATTTCTTGTAGTGAATCACACCAAGTCAACACGGTGCAAAGTTAGACTACCATTAGATTAGACATGGCTGAGGGGTAAAATATTGATGAAAAAGGGAAATCTTGAAATCATTTTCAATACACCAAAATGATGTACAACCATGACCAGTTTTCTTATCTCACCTTGAGGTTATGAACTCGATGAGAGACTTGACCTTCTCGTGCTGCTCTGTAGCAGCATCCACTTCACCAATAAGAGAGGGAGTAAGATGAGACAGAGCACTTCCTCCAACTCCCAGACTGATACTGGAGGATGTGGAACTTGAGCTTAGGCCAGAATCTGTCATTGGTGATGGTTGACATTCAGGCAAAACTTCCGGCACGCCTGGACAAGAAGCAGATGCGGACAAATGTAATTTTTGACATTGTAATTGTTCCTTGCTCTGTCTAGTTATTCATTTATTGCATCAGATCCAGAGGCGACACCAACCTGTGAGGTTCAACTCTGGAGTGACCGGTTTCACAGTCAAAACTCGAGGTTCGTTGTACTCTCTGTTGCGTAAAAGGACCATAGCAACAGACTGAACATTAGCATTGGCTCCATGAACCACAAGCAGGTGCAGCAGTAGACGTTTGCAGTGCTCGTAGACCTCTGGGTGCTGGTGATCGAATCCTTGGGAGAGAGAATGTGCATATATCTTAAATTGATGCATATGACTTGGGCCAGGCTATGAATAAGCTAAAGTTCAAGATATCTACCAATAAAAATTGAATGAAGCAAAAGATGCAGATAGGCGCTCCACTCTACTTTGACTCCATGGTCCACAATGAGATCTGTCAGGAGGATCACTGCAATGTTACATCTGAAAGAGGGAAGATTGAATGATGAAAGTTACAATATTGTTCAACAAAGTCAGTTTATAGGTCATGTGGTAAAATTAGCACCTGTGCAAGGGTACAGCAGGGGCACTGGTTTCAGGTAGATAATCCACCAGCGGAGACCAGCAGCCTCCTGTTGGTGGGAAGGGCAGAGGCTCTGGCCTGTCGTGATCCATCACTTTCAGACGCCAGTTAGCATATAGAGGCATGGAGTCACCTGGATGCACAAATAATTAAATTGACTCAGAAAAACGTTTTGAACGAGTCAGCCTCCGCGAAGATCATGCACTTACTCTTCTCTTCTTCATAGGATCCTCCAGAGCTGCTGCTGTAACGAGACTCCAAGCGGTGGTGTTGGCGGTTCAGGTTTGTGTTCAACCCACTGTAGATGTCCATGTGGATATAACTGCTGGCACAAAAGACAGTCCGCATGATCATGATGGGAGAGAAAATGTAGGTCGTTAATATGCCTTGTTTGTCATTAGAAAAAAAGTTTGGACGTTTTTTTTTCTTCTCAACTTTCTAGCATTTTTTTCCCCACTTCATTAACTATTTTTTCACTTTTCTTAACCATTCACTCGGTTGACATGTTGTCACATGTGCCAACAACATCAGAAAAGTCGTTTATGTCAGCCATCAGCTGACAGACGCCTTCATGTATATTTCCAAAATAAAATTTCTGATAAAAAAAATTAATGAAGTGCAGGACCTGGATGGTAAGGCAAGTGGTGCAGGAACATTAACATAGTGCACTTACAACATTCTGAGGCAAACTAGCAACCTTCAGATCAATTGAGAATCAAATGCTACTGATTTCCCAACATCACAAGCTGCAGTACAAAACATTGTAGGTCATATAAGGTCGGTAATAAAATGAAATAACAAATCTTGCTTTGTTGGATTTTGTACCTGTCCTCCAAGTTGGAATCTTTTATCTTGCTGTCATGGTGACTATCATTTCCTGGCACCATGGTATTGCTGCTGGAGATGGTTTCTAGAAACAGATATGAACAGTTAATAAGACTGGCCGTGAGATTAGGAACCGCAACAAAAGCTCCATAACATTATAGTGTTTATGAACCTGAGGTAACAGAGGGAATTTTGTAACTGGAGGTGATGCGGTAATATGGCGGGTTGTCCATGTGCGTGACGGCTGAGTTGACAGGATCCATTAGCTCAAGTTCACACATCAACTCCTCGATCAGCTGCATAGTTTTGTCTCGGCCCAAGTAGACCACAACACGTTTTACCTGAGAGACACACAACCAAAAATCAGCGAACTCAGCAATTAAAGCTTGAAACGCAAGTGAAAAAATCTCAGCACTCACATAGGACAGAAGGCTGGGGTCACTGTTGACTCCTGACATACTTATAAGGAAGTGCAGAATAATTTTGAGGTTCTTCGGCCAGCTGTCTGCCAACGTGGTCCATACATTCTCAATTTCTGACCACGCAAACTCATCACCATACTGAAAAAATACAAATTATGTTTACATTCTAAACAAATACACAGAAATTCATCAAACAGCAAAACAGGTTTCACCAAGCTTCCCCACCTTGGCAGTCATGAACATGAGATTGTTTAGCACCATTGTCGTCGCACGAGGGGATCCCCATCCTTCGCCACGAAGCCAGCGCCTGCTATTGACCATCATCATCTCCTGCTCATGTGACTCATCCTCCTCGGCACTGCAGCCATCTTCTGGCCGGCGTGATGTGGGTTTGAAGTCCACCAGTTCGATGTTGTTCATCCAAGGAAGCAAGTAGTGCAACATCACTTGACGACCACCAGGGTGAGCTGTCTGGATTCGCTGGCTGACCTCTGCAGTGAGGATTTGACGGACAGAAACAAGTTACCCAATTTGAATTCTTTATTTACTTATTGCATTTTGGCAGAGACAATGGTTTTATACTGAAAACACAGTGGCTTAAGCTCCATTTTTCCTGTAGGCTTTCTATCTGTAGGCTTTAAAATTCAGCACATAGTATTGACCTGCTGATAATATAGTGACACAGATCAGCCTGGAGCTGAGCCTATCAACTACGCTGTAGCGTTGTTACATAGCTTGAGACAGACATCAAGGCGCTGACCTGAGAAGATGGGAAGAGTGAGCTCTGGGTATGTTCTTGCAAGTTCTTCAGACAGTTGATAGTAAGAAACAGAGTAGAGGTGGGGCAGGGGCGAGGGAGGGGTCAAAATGCCATCAGTTCTCAAGATCTCCAATTTGTGGGCGTAACGGAAGAGCTTGGGTTCCAGAATCTGCAAAAAAGAAGGATTTCACTCAAATGTCGCTGTCTAAGCAATTTCTCACTCAGAATAATGAAATAATTTTGTACTTGTAACAGCTGCATGGCTGCTTCATAGATATCTCTGGCTGAGTCGGCTGCTTTAAACAGAATCAGATTCAGCAGCACCACAGTGTCGAACTGGTAATCCCTGCAAGGAACAACAAGGTACACAAAAATGTGCACAAAGATGCATTTAGGCTAAATAGACAAAACTAATGACAGAGGTGGAGGTGACAAACCTGTTGTGAAAGACATTTGCTATAGCCCTGAAGCAGCCAGCAGCCACTCGACGGGAACCGGTATAGCAACGGTCTACAGCCCAGTACATCAAGTTGCTCTGGTCAGGATTGAGCTCCAGCAGGAGCATCACAGCCTCACAACCCAGCTGGTGAACCTGAAGGGCACCATGCAACAGAATTCAGTTTCATATAAAGGAGTTGAAGATTAAAATTCTAACTTGACACAATAATTAACTGACCACAGTTGGCGGAAAAACATATTTCTGTCCATTTTGGGGGACCATTGGGACAATAATATATCAATAACGTGAATAAAACACATCATCATAATTTTATCGTGACTGACAGCATTATTTGGAAAAAAAACAAACTGCTGCGTCTTCCAAAGGCCCAGTGCTAGGGCAGAAAACACTATGTTCGAGGGTCAAGCCAGTGTTTCACTTCAATAACAATGCTTGAACAGACCGTCATAATTTTATGTTGCAATAATCGTAATCGCCACAAGGTTGCGCTCCTGGATAACTGATATGCACTTCCACAGACGACTTAGTGAAATGTCCTCATTTAGTGTAAAGTAGTAAATTCAATTTCCATTATGCCAAAGATTATTTCCCAATTGTACAAAATGTGAAGATTTAATGGTTTGCAAATGGGCTGAGGTCTACTTGTAAAGTATTACACAAATATCATTGTGCAGTTTTGTAATGATTAAGGAGCAGTTATATATTAATGTTTTTATATATAATTTTGTCACATTCACCAATGTGATAAAAATGCTTGGGGTTTGGTGTAATGTTTAGGTTAGAAAAAGGAAATTCAAAAGGCCCTTGCAGAGCTTGAAAGAAGTCACTTAGGGACCTTAGACTGAACTGCACACAAATAAGTCTCCTTTCCACACATGAATCTTTTCAGCAATTTTAATTTTAGTTTCTAGGACTGTATGACTGCCCACAATCAAAACTCCAATAAACACTGTTAAATTCAATACATTAAAACATGCATAAAACATTTGTTATGACTATATTCTTATCCTACAACAGTACATTAATTCCCCTCATGATGAACTCAGCATCATCTAAAAGATCGTAAAACTGAAGTTTAATAAACTTCAGTTTTATTAAACTTATTAAACTTCAGCATTTAGTTATTTTATTAAACTTCAGTATTCACCTTCCTGTCCTGAGAATCCAGGATGTTGTCAAGCCACTTGTAGAGGTAGCCATCAGAAGAAAGGCCAACATTATCAGCTACAGGTCCACAGCACAACACGGCAGACATGGCCTACACACACACAAAACAAGTTAGGACTTTTGAGGAGGTCCCCAAAATGTAGAATAATGCAGCATAAAAACAACTAATTTTTTGTTCGATGGTAGAACTGATTGTATACATTACGAGTGTACCTTGAGTGCACAGTACTGATGCCTGTTGATCTGCATGTTCCTGTCGCTGTAGCGGTCCAGAGGGGTGAACATGATGCTGAAGGGACCGGCCCAATGGCTGAACAGCATGAACAGACTGTGTCTCAGAGACTGCTGAGGGAATATAGTCCTCCTCTGGTGTACTGGAGACAATGCATTACAACGATATAAACAAGCAATACTTCATGAATGGTTGTATACTAAATGTCTCAAACGAAGCACATCAAGGTAGTATTTTGAGTGAAAGAATTACCTGGAACATTCTGAATGATGTTTGCTACAAGTGCACTGAAGTGACAGCGAATGTCCTTTAGTGTGTCAGAGTCCTTGTCGTTTTCCGCCTCAAGCAACTGCCTGGTCATATCAACATACTCGAGCAGTGTGCTGTTCAGAGAGTGGCTCTCTCCATCTAAACCTCCACTGGCTCTGTAGGAGAAAAAGAGGGTCAGACAATCGTGCATCATGTGTTAGGATTGCAGGACACTTTCCCATGATGTCTGTTACGTACATTTGGCTGATGACACCTGCATCAGCCAGTAGCTCAAATATCCGGACCAGCTGGACTCGGAGGATGTCACGACGCCTGCGCCTTTTCATGTTCTGCAGACGAAATTAGTACATCACAATAACTCCACTATTGAGAAACTAGTGACATAAAATGTGTTGCTTACCTCAGGTCTTCTTTCCAAAGCTTCCTTTATGATGGGATTCAGCTCCTCTAGTAACTCTCTGAATCACAGGAAACCCATTTTGAATCACTCAGCATCACATTGAAGTAAATACTGTGGATTTACCTGAAAGCCAACGGGTTGGTCCTGCCAAGCCCCAACACCAGAGACTCTGTGATGTCCATGCTTTCAGATCTCATCATTGGAACGATGTGTTTGAACAGAGAGGAGAGAGAGGGACTGCCAACAATCTGGAAACACAAACATTGGTGTTGTGGTTATAAAACATTACACATGCACAGTTTAATCAATGATTATTATCTCTAACACACACACTTTCTACATCAGGATGCAGTTTAGATGTGGAAATCATGGCATTATTCAGGTGCATTATGGGTTTTCCTCACCTTTGAATCGTAACTGTAACTGCCATCCGGCGTGGACGCCAGCGTCTCAGCCAGAGAGGAGCGAACAGAGCCAGAGGTGGAGGATGAACACATGGATGATGAAGAGGAGGCGGAACTGCAGCAAAGAATTAAATAGTTCCGCCACAGTCCAATGTAAGAATCACTGCTGTTCAAGCTGTTGACTTTCTTGGCATTGATGGGACTACTGCAAGGCACAAGAGAAAGCAGATTAAGACTTTAAACACAAAACATACTTTTCTGAACTAGATTAAACGCATAGTTTTCTCACAAGGCCTCAGTAGTACAGCACAATTAAGGTTGTGTATTTTTTTCGAGGAAAATTAGGAGGCATACTTGATGTCAACTTGTGGAGATAGCAACTGTAGTCTGGTGTAGGCAAACATCCAGGCGTAGTTGAGGGCAGTGGGGCAATGCTTGGGGAGGTTTTCCTGCCGCAAATAGCTAGATAAGCTGATGACCCAGGGGTCCTGGCCTTGAGTGACATGGGCAAACACCCAGATATGTGAGGGGCTCACAACATCGAACTGGTGACTGATGGGTGAAGAACTCCACTCTGCCAAAGACTGTAGGTCAATCCCACTGGGGCAATAGAGCAGGTTGGTCTGGAAAACCAAAAACCAAGTGAGCCAATATGTACCTCTTGTAGTAATGTACCTCTTGTTGGAATACCAAGTAAACATTCACCTGGTCAGCTCCAGTGAGGTGGATGAAGCTCTCCAACACAGATGCACTTAACCGATCCATCACATCAATGGCCAGTTCTTCATCTCCCTGGGGGAAGTTCAGAAAATATGGTTAATGTCCCAGACATTTCTGAAAGGTTCCACGAAGGTTCACCCACCTTAGCAATGCCTAAGGCTGTGTGTAGAGCTCGGACTTCCTTCAAGACGTTAACAGCCAGTCTCCTTGTGGCGGGGCGGCAGCTGCAGAGTACCATGACCGCTAAACCCTCGACCACATGGAGGACGCCTAATGAAGAACGCTCGAAGGACAAAGAACGGCGATTGCTGGAAGCCTGCTGAGACATGAACAGTGAACACAGGCGTATTTGTTAAACAAGTCTATCCGATGGCTACAATTTTGTTCATGTTGTGACCTTGACAATCACTGCTCACCTGTGGATCATGGCTCTTGTTACTGCTCTGCACTGCCTGGCGCCATTGGCTGATGAGCTGCAGTAGCATCTTAACAGCATTATCCAACAGAGTGGGGTGGACGTCCGTCACTTCTCGGACGATGAAGTAAACAAAACCTGAGAGCACATCCTCCCGCCACTCTTGGAAGTCCACCATCAGCGCCTGGAGAGTAGTGAAGGCTAAACCTCGAAGCTCCTCATCCATGTGGATGGTCAGTCTGGAGAAAAATGCGAGGACAAATTAAAATTGTGACACAGAGAATGTCGGCAAGTAGAATGGTACATACTTGGCTAGAAGCTCGATTAGGTCTTGTCTACTCATGCCATCTGGTATCAGCCGGGGGATGGCGGCCACACATGTGCGGAACAGGTCGATCTTTGGCTTCCTTTCTCCCCTGTGAAACGAACAGCTTGTGAACACTGCGGCATCAGTAATGCATACACGTTATATGACTGAAGAAAGGCAACATACGTGATCATGTCCTCTGGCTCTTTGTTGGACATCTGCACGTTGGTCATGCTCATTGATCTCCCCACTTCTTTGTCCAGATGTCTCAGGATGTTATCCAAGGCCTTTCTTACTTGCGGGTAGTACATCGACATGCCTGAGGGTCAAAAACTGTCATTAGTTTTCTCCTACTTGAAACAAGCATCCATTTATCCAAACCTACCTATGACCTTCGCTTCCTCATCTGTAAGGGTGGTGTTGAGAAAGATCTTTTTGACACGTAGTGTGTTGCCAGAGGGCATGATGATGCCTGTTGTAGGCATAGGAGGCTCTCCATCTTTCTGTTGTAAACTGTCAGCGATCACCAAAAAGGCTCTCAAACCAATATTCATCCTCTGACCGGCCAAAAACAACACAGGATTAGAGGTATGACATGGAAAGCGGAAAGCCCTCAGGGAGTCAACAACCTACCTCTGGGTTTATGGTGAAGGTTTTGTGAGACTTGCCTACACACAGGAGGTCATAGATTATCTCCTTCATAGCAAAGTCAAGTCGTTCCTGAAACAAAGAACCCAGGCCAAGTTTTTCTCTGTTTCCAGCTGAGCTGTCAAATGTGTAACGCTACTGATACCTGAGCTATGAACTGAATGATCTTAACAAAGATGTTGAGGGGTGTATCCCGAGGGACAACACTTCGAGAACCTTTGGGAAAAAGTGCTGAGACGATGCTGAGAAGTCGACTGAAGAGGTGAAAAAGACACTTGGTTAATATAGCAGGTCACATATCAAAACCGGATTGATTGCCTTTATTCATCCTCCAGATGTAACTGACCTCTGAGTGACTGTGTTACTTTCACACTTGATCCTGATAATATACACCCACAGTAGTCGGTAGAGTGACTCCAGGGCCACACGGGACATTTTTGGGTCTTTGTTCTGGAAGAGTTACAATAATTATGTTAAGCTTGATTTAATGCTGAAATGTTGAACTCACCTGTGTGCTACATCAACCACAAATATACAATAACTGCACCATGCACATTGTCTACCATTGTAACAATTCAGCAATGGTGGAAGGTGACATCAGAAGGTTTAATCACATTAATCCAGGTCATATCCCAAACTATGAAACGAAGCCTGGCTAAAGCAAATGTATAATGAAACTATACATTTTCACCATGGAATGTCAAAATAGACATTATTTTAGAAAAATATCAAGAATGGCAAGGTAAACAATACACTCAAAGATTTCTGTTCTTGATGAGATTTTTTGAGTTTGAGTAATAATGAAGACTTGAAACCTAAAGGCTGCATTGCGTGTGGCAGTGTAGCATCAGTCCAGGATGCATACTACAGAACAATAAAACCTAATGAAGCCAGGAAGCAAGAAAGGGAATGTTCCCATAAATGTCAATGAATAAGAATGATGTTCACAGCTCAAAGAACAGAATCAACAATCCAATTCTAAATTCTGACACCGACAACAACACAGCGGTCGAATGAAAGTCCTTGACAACTGGAGTTGTTTCAAAAAGTCAGTGAACAACACTATAATTAAGACTGGATATTTATCTCTTAAGGTAGACAGATCAATACATGTGAGAACCATCTCAAAATGCCTCATGGTTATCAACGCCATTATTTTCAGTCATTCCTTTAAATAAAACAAAATGTTTATGTGCATAAAGAAAATATGAAAGAATAAAAAGGTAAATAGACAAATCATACACATGAAATGCTTGATGAATCAGTCCACTACCGTAGTTACAATTTAATTCCAAAAGTAAACATGACAACATAATTAATTCACTCAAAAGCGCACCAACCATTTTCAGCTTCGAGAAAGAATCTCAAACTTGCCATAAAGTAAATGAGTGCCAACAATAGATTTTTCCTGAAAACTCCTGGAACCAGAGTGAAACTACACAATCATTTCAGAAGTATTACGGTGAGTTGCAGCTACAACACCACACAATGACCAAGCTGAGAACATATCTGCAGGCTGGTCGCTGACACAACATTTCTTACCTGCAGTGTCTCAATCTGCTTTCGGATGCTGTTGTTAGACGGCATCTGGGGCAAGTCAGTGTGAGAGAAAGACCAAGTGACAGGGGGTTGGGGAGGAACACATGCAAGTTAAAAAAAATAAAATATGTAAAAACAAAAGAATGTTGCAAGAGTGCTTAAAAGCGACTCATTAAATCCTGATTAAATAATCATTAGCACATTATAAAATAGATTTCAAAGTTATTGAGACTAAATTTGCTGCGCTGACCTACAAAACAGAAATTAGGAGTGTCACAGAGAGGATAGGTCTGGAGTGATTGGGAAGGAATGAGTGGAAAACCAACAAACGGTGGAACTTGAGCAACTTATTTGATACAGGTTTCTTCATTTGCTTTATTTATAATGACTTTTTCAGGGCGCTGTTTTTTCACCATATTCATGATTTCACTTCATTATAACTTTAATGTCTATTTAACCATTTTACCCAGATTCCTTCTATTTATTGTTCTCTGTTTTTCAGGATCTTACTGTATAAATACAATTGAGTAGTAGTAGTAGTAACAATTGTACTCTTTCAAATTTGCATGCCCATGACCATGACTATTGACAGCTAAAGCTTGCATTGTCCACAGTAATTTTGGCACCGTCAATTTCAATGATAGTGAAACGGTGGTTTTCACGACCTCTCTGATCGCAATGTGGTGGTACGCTTCCCACAAGTGTACCGCTTACTTCCCAGATTTCTGACACAGATACCTCCCTGCTGAAAATGTAGCCAAGCATATACTATCTCTGGTAATAATAATCTAGTAGGCTAATGTTAACCTGTGTGCTTGACTGTTTGGATTAAAAACCTGCAACCCCGGCCCTATGAGGACCGGACTGTCAGGTTTGTCAGATTTGGATCGATTATACATACATATTACAGCTTATTATATTTACAACTTTCTTTTTATTTAATGAAACCAACATTAAAACAAATCTAGCATCATTGGTATCATGACAGAACATGCCAACACTAACTCTCTGTAATTTGAACTAGTGCAGATTAAATGTGTTGTAATGTTTACTTTTATAAGTCAAATATCATTTATTCTAAAATGTTTCACGTTAATATTGACATGAGGTAACTATTCAATATCTGATCTCATATAATGAATGTTAGATGTATTTATTATAAGAATGTTATTTAAAAAAAGACCTGGCCATAAGGTCAAAACAAAAGATGAAGAAAGAGGCCTGAATAACTCTTAGACACAACGACCACCACACCAACCTACAGCATCTCAATTACAATCTGAAATCACCAGGGAACGGATCACACCCCATGAGGAAAGCCTAAACCTCCAAAACTTCACAAGGAATGATCACAACAAAGTCACAAAGGAAGACAAGACGACTGAGCAGGACCATCAGCAATCATTGCACGGACGGGAAACTGGAGCCCGTGGAATTAATCATCAGCCACAAAGCAGTATAAATGAAATCACCAGTCACTCAATCAAACTTGATTTGAAGTCACATTCCACAAAAATCGAGTAGAAACGATCAGTTGGAGTTGGGTTGACACAAAATCATCACAAGGAAAGGACTGTGAACAGCACTTGGAAAGATTTCTGTCATACTCAATTAGCACATGGTCTGTAACACACCGTTAGAAGTTAGAGCAGTGAATCATCGTACAACGCCATGAACATGCTGTTACATTGGTGATAACGGACAGCAAGGCACAACCTTTGATTTGATTTTTATAACATCTCAATGAAGAAGCCGTAAAAGGCTGTTATCAAATCAAGTGCTATTCCTGGTCAGATCTAATGAAAGAAGGGAAAGCCATTTGCTCTTCAGACAGCGCTCCACAGCACAAAGTATAAGTATGTTCTTTGTTCTTTTGTGGTTAGTGTGACCCAGTGACAAGGAAGTGTACTGAAGTTGTACAATAAATGTTTATATCACACTAGATCTCTTAAATAAAAGACAGAATGGCATTCTAGGTTAGATAACACTGGTCACAAGACCATTAATGTTCAAATTTTATTCAAGATTGTCACAAGAAGAACAGTGAGTTTAGTATACTAGAGTCTTCACAACAGAGGCTCTGAGCTGCCCTTCAGAACTACAGACTTTCCCCTAAATGTGATTTGGTGTTAAGCTGCTTTACCTTCAGGTGTGAAAGGCAATTCTGGAGGAAGACGTGCCAGTTGTTGAGGAAGAATTGCTTTTGGCTCACACAGAGCAGACAAGTCACCAGAGGATACAGCGCCTGTGCAGAAAAGTCACCAAGTTCCTCAACCTGATCCTCTTTTTTTTTTTTTTATCAAAGGTTAGAATTGCACACATTTATGATGATGATAGTTCTGCATGACGCACAACTGGACACTCGATTATAACTGCAGTGAACAAGGTCTTGCCTCAAACATATGATCCACACAAAAGTGAAGAGAAACTAAGTTGATGAGTATTTAATCAGAACATATACATCTGAACAAACCCCCAAAACACAATGTACTGCCACCATTCTTCACTTAAAAAAAAAAAGCAGCAGTGCTTTTTACCAAAGAGTGCTTCTTTCTCGAACTGAGGTCGAAGGTTGTCTGGTACAGCATCTCCACAAAGTTCTTGAGGCATGGAACATTGACTTCATTTTTGACCGCCTGAAGTATAGGAAAGAATAATGACCACAGATATGACAAAAATATTCTGAATTGGTAATTGTGCCAATTTTACTCACCGCAGCTACAGGAATGAGAATCTCGACAAAAAGACCTGCAAGAGCATGTTTAATATCTTTGTCCTTGACCTCCAGGAAGTACTGGGCGCACTCCTACAAGAAAGAGTGATGTTTAAACATGGTGTGATAAAGAATGTTTAACTGCTATTTCTAACTATGTGGCTGTAAAACGATCCAATAATTTGAGCAATAGCAATAAAATTAATTTGAGAAATATAATTTCATATATATCAGAACCTTTCTACATGCCAACAATTTATATTTGGTCAAATTAGATGTTTTGATGAAGATGAGAAGGTTTATATAGGTTCATATCAGGAGATCGTGAGATGAATCAGATTTACAGCACAAAATTCTTCGGGAGTGATATTTCTACGGGATCCATAAGGGATCCAAGAAATACGTTGAGATAGCAATGCAGAAAAACCACCTTGATTTTCACTGGAGGGTATAAAGAAACGAAAGGGCAATAAATGTTGACCCCTGTTTAAAGATCATTGATGAGCAAAAGTTCAAAGTCTATTTTCAGTCAGAAGACAGATTAACTTCCTGGCTAATCTCACTTTGACCATGACTCATCTGTCTGGCTTTATGAGCTGGAGCGAACAGAAAAGCACTGCTGGGTTGATATGACAATAAAATATGTCAGCTGCAATTTAGCAAACTGCTACACAGTCACACTCGCAAATGTACATTTATGATTTACCTGCATGAACTGAAAAGACGCCTCAAAATCCTCCACTGGGTACATTTTGACACGGAAGAACTTCATGCCCATGATGAGACTGATGATGCTCTGGACTATGTAAGGACTCTGCTCCTTTTGGCGAAGTTCTTTCAGCTCAGTGATGAATTTCTTCCTCACTGCTTGAAACCTGAACACAAGGATTACAGTTTACACATGCTGCAGTGTCAAGTTGTCAACAGCTATCAGCCTCACTTTGACTGTGTGAGAACGCCGATCACTTCTGCATACAAGTCTGCGATGATGTGCACATTGCCAGTGTTTGGGCCGCAGTATCTGCAAATAACGGGAAAGGTACGTTTGTTGAGTGTTACCTTATTGGGTTATTTACATTCACATTAGCTGTGGATGTAACACAGCTTAGAAACACATTAACACAAAACAAGTCCATTCAGGCCAATATTAATGATGGACAATGACTCACAAAAGCAGGGGCCCTGCGGAGTGAACCCAGCAGCATTTTTTTTCTCTCAATGAGTGATCCCTGCGACTGTATCCACTTACCCCTCTTTGTGTTTAAAGTGCTTGAAAGCCAGGTTAAGAACTTCATGTACTAAGACATCTGGCACTGGGTGAAGCGGAATCTGAGACACAAACAGAACATCTTATTAGAGTCACTGATACTTCATTTCTTTTCATTGCAAGCATTCACCACCCTCCCTTAGGAAAACCAGAAAACCAGCCAAAGTAACTTCAGTCTGGTCACCCAGGCTCCCCTTTGAGAATGTTGACTTGAGAAGCTTTTTTTTCCTCTAAATGAATGTGCAGGGAATGTGTAGTTCTTCTCATAAAATTGTGCTTAGTTGGATCATTTTTGCCAACTATGTATGAATTTGGGTTTATTTTCTTTTATTCTATTCTATAATTGTTTACTAGCATATTCAAGTACTTATAGTGGCATCATCATTTAACAAGCAATAACAAGGGTAAAGTGCCTACCTGTTTGAGAACTTCCACTGAAACCAAACAAAAAATGAAATCTATGGCTAAATCCCTCCTTTCCTGAAGGTAATCCTTGTCCCGATGCTGTTCATCTCTGAGCAGGCAGATTAGAAAATGCATTATTTTTATTAAACAAGGAAAAATCATAAACATCATAATTTTAGATTTATCTTACCCTTTTGACTTAGTACTAGACCGAGGTCTGTACTCGTAGGACTCATCTTCAGTGCCACTCTGTCTTCGGTACCAATCGAACAGTGTCCGCAGTAGAGAGGGCAAACAGTGTTCTGCTATCGAGCTCATAGAGCTTATTAACTGGAATAAAACAGCCAACATATTGGCATTAAGATCAACCAACCATGAGAGTCTATTCTACAACACTGAGCTGCGAATAACAGGAATATGTGCAGTTTATCGTTCTGCTGCAGTCAATACTCAGTCGAGGTGCAGGTCAAAAATAGGTCATTTTGCCAATAGCTTAAACTTGTGGAGGTTTGCTTCTGTTTGAATGGTAGGGCAATGGTTCATCTTTTCAGAGGAGCAGCTAGGTGTAAAAGAACTAAAGGAACTTAAAGATAACACATGGTTTAAATGTAAATTCTAATGTTCAGCACTAACCAGCTAAGTGTGAGTTTGAGAGGGCTCTAGATCATTTTGGTTGAACACTCATAGCAAACTACAATACTATGCTCGCTGTCCTATGCACAACAGAATCGGAAACTTCAACACTCTAAGCAGACTTTGGATCACACTTTTTGACTTGGGTTGAACAGCTCCTGTTTGGTCACCAGCCGACTGGGCAGCGAGACGCGGAGTCTGTGCTGTCACAGCAGAAAGTGGAGGATTGTGTTGCCAGATTTTTCTCAGCCCTTCGACAAGGTAGAGTGGGTTGCCAGAATTTCATCAGTAGTCTTGTAGAGTTCATTTCAACTTGCCTGTGCATTTATGTATATAAAAAAGCACATACTATTACATCACGTAGTTGATTAGAAGCGAAAACCATGGTTCTGGCTGATCTGCACGGTGTTTGATCGTGTCACACGCCACCATTTGGCTGACGAGTGATGATCATCAGAGTCTCAGTCAGACTCCCACTTAAATGACAATGAAATGGGATAGTTCAAATGCAAATGAAAAGAACTATCAAACACAGTCAGCTGTATGCACTTTACCAGGGTGGCATCTTTAATTAAAGAGATCAGGGCTTCACCAAAGTGTGCACCCACCACAGCCAACATAGCTCACACATGTCGGCTATGATCCAACATAAAAATGAAAACTCATAGAGTAGCTGATGACTGTGTGGAAGCCAGTGGTATATCAGAGTTGCTGCATTACAGAGACGTTAATAGATGCATGACCACAGGACTAATACGCGCCCAACACTGGGTCAGCACTCTGTATGCATCAACGATTATGTTTAGCCAAGTAGGACATAATCTATAAAATTATGCGTGCTCTACTCCTTATTAAAATTGAGCCCAAAATTTACAGGGGAAACCAGCAGTCAGAATTTAACAGTCATGTAAAGAGATTAATATTAATGGAAATCACCATGAGCTGAGATGGTCAGTGTCAGAGCATGGTCATGGTAGGCTGCAGGAGAGTTATGCAACTGCTCCCTCTGCCCTTATGGCGCCAGGCAGAGATACTCCAGCAACGGATGCTGATTTACTGCTGAGGATGACACAGCGATTCTCTGTTCTCACTTTTACGCACTATACCTATTTTCTCCCTCACTCACAATTGGGACAGCTGGATCTATAGTGCCATATTGGCTTTGTGTTGTGCTGAACAAAGCATTCTGCGGCAGGCCCATTGTAGAATTCTGCACCAGCTACAGATGAGGTGCCGACAGGGCACTGAATGGGGGATTGATTGGACGGTTGCAGGGATACAAAATACTGCACACATACAGAATAAGGAAGCTCTGCTGTGTCATTTTCACTTGCTGAGGTACTGATATGCTTGGACCTACCTGATCAAATTGTGCATCTTCTCCTCTCTGCAGAGATCTGGACAGTGGTTTCTCCTAGGGGAGAAGTGAAAAAAGCACAACTTTTTTTTTATTTTTGTTCTTAATTTGGTTATTTCTAAAAACATCTTTGTACTGCTCCTTGTATCTTCTGTTCATCCCACAATGGGGATCAGTCGATCGGATGGAGATGTCTTTGTTTTGAATGATGAACACTTGACTATTAAATACTTGACAGTGTGAAACATCTTTCAATTAAGTCACAAACTTCAATATTTTTTTTTCCCCAAATCAAATATGAAATGAGTACAGAAGACCGTGGACGTGTACAGGCACTGGATTCAACTACTGAAAATCTGGCATCATGACAGCCTTTTAATGAGAGATTTCCAAACAACGCCCTTTAAAAATATTCACAACTAAGTCAGCAACTTTATGCATAAAAAAGTGAGGAATACAAGTAAATATAAACAAAGTAGTTTCGATCATCCCACGAGTCATAAACTGACGACTGAAGAGACTTGATTAAGTCTGAATGCCATACACATTTACCAGGTATATGTGAGGTCAACATCAATAAACTTAAAAAAAATGGTGCATTGTCAGCATTATATTTGGTCTTAAGTTATCACTCTACACTGCAATCAGGGGACTCACCAGTGGTTCAGCCATCACCATCTCAATCTTCTTCTCTGCCAGCACCGCAAACTCAGCAAATAAACTTTTGATGACAAACTCCCCGGGCTTGAGCTCGGGGTCAATGGTGATGTTGGACATGGTGGAAATGTTGTGTTTTTCCCACGAGAGAGGAGTCACTGACGAGGGGGTGCGGCGTCTACTTGCGCTGCTGCTGACTGGTGCCGAAGCTGCAGAGAGGGCAGAAGGCAATTTTTAGGACACACTGTGGGAGTTGGAACATTATTGTAAGACAAAGAACAGCCCTCGTGTCATGAAGCACTTAAAACACAAACAAGAATAGAAACACTACCTTAGAAGGCAACTCAAGTCCAATTACCCAAGACAGACAAGTTTAAAATTTGCAGAAATGTAAAAGGTAGTCAGTGCCTTTAAAAATGTATTAAAAACAAACAAACATTTTTTCGAGCATGATAAACCAGTAGGTCAAATTGATCTTAAAATGCATGCTTTTTGGAGAAAAGACAACACGGTACAGCAACTATTACATAAATATCACATTATATTGGTCAAAACATTGCAAATTCACATTATGTTTGCTGATTCAGTTCATATTGGAAAGAAGATTCCAGAATAGTTATGATGAATCCAACTCTTGTAAGGCAAGCATGTCGCAAAAACATTTGCCCACTGAACTAGTAAGGTACCGGATAAGCAAACCAATGCTTTCCACATAATTATGATCCTAAACCATCTGCAGCCACAGGTGGGGGAGGTGCAGGCCAGCATATTGTGTTAGTGTGTTGCCTCGTGTTGTTCAGTAGCACAGAGAGCCTTTCAAGTATTTCCCTCTTTGTTTACTGTGCCTCACCAACACTCCCAGTGATGTCACAAAGCCAGCTCCTAATATCCTATCAGTGTCGCACTCCCTCCCAGCCCGATCCAGTCATCTTAGGACTTCCAAACACAACATGCAAGATTGACTGTACTGTACGGAAATACAGTACATTTGTGTCAATATTTGAATTTGAAATTTTTTTTTTTATTTCGCATACATTTGAGTTGAACACACAGCATGTGGAAGTGACAATTACATCTGTTGTCATTTGACCAGATGGTTCTTCAGTATACAATCTATAATACAAATAAAGGACATTGTTTTCGACAGCGAGGTTTATCATTTCCATTTCCATTTCCATTTCAGACATATGAACCACAACCACTTCTCATTGTGATTTGCACTAATGTAGCATTCATTGCAACATTGCTTCCCTTGAAAAAATCTGTTCCGTATGACAGGCTGAACTTAAACTATTAACCCTTGATGTCAAACTAGATAATGCATTTTCATTTCCAACCATTTTGTTCATCTCCAAAACAACAGCCTTGAAAACGCCCATCACATGACATCCTTTCATTAGCGCGCTGTCTTCTGGGGGTGCAGTGCATCAGCCTACAACTAATAATGTTTCACAATCAAACATCTTCTTTCCTGAGCTGAAGCCAGCAGCGCTAGAACAGCAAGACCACATCATGTTCAGAATTATTAAACTGTTTCCCAGTGGAACTGCAAAGGAGGGAAAACAACACTCAGGAAAAAATCCTACTTATGACAATTCATTGATAAATTACATTACAAAAAAATGGTACTTGTAAACTGTACAATGTGAGCAACTTTAGATCAGATTAGATGGGCTGTCAGCAAGTGAAGTCAACTCTAAGAAAACAAGATGCCTATTGCGTGCATTTCCAAAAAGTCCTAAATTTGTAGAGTTCCATTACAAAACATGGGAAACTGGGCACTGCACAGGATTACACAACTGTTAGAGAAGTGACTCCACCTTGTCACAGTCATAATAAAGCCCTCCCAAACTGACTACCCCTGTCAGGACAACCAGAAACAACAGCACAAACACACATACTGTTGGAATGCATGCCTGTGAGTACACCCTTTTACTGAGAAACAAAAGAAGCAGAGTTTGTGCACTGTGGCACTACCAGTTGTACAATGGTGTCCTGACAAGCACACAGCGACATGTTGCAACCAGTTCAGGACTTAAACTGTGCATGGATCAAGTTGATTCAAAAGCAAGTCACTTTGTTCATTGTGATTATGGCATAATTAAAGGAAAAGTTCTGAAACCCAACAAGAAAACATGCTCCACCACTCAGCTCCAGTGCAGTCTCATGTGGTTACATCTGCTTAAGGACTACAACACAGGAAACACAAACGTACAAGTGAAAGCAACGTTCAAACGACTGAGCTCCAGACAGCCCACTCATGAAGGCTGGTTAAACGCATCCACCTAAATACTCAAAAATAAACAAGGAGCAGACACTAAAAGGGCAGACGATGATATGAGGTATATTATTAAAGAGATAACCAAATCATTAACTGTTCGCCAGGTGGTTATTTAAGTGCCGCACATTTGCAATATTTCAAACAGGAACACAGTAAAGAGATAAATTCACACATATTTTACAATATTATGAATTTAAAACGGCACAGTTTCAAAACTGTATTATATAAGCAATGTTGTTGTTGTACTTGCCTTTTGCATTGCCAATACAATTTGGGAATGAAATCATACTATTGCTCATACTTTGTTTGCACGCTGTAGTCATTTATAGCAATTCTGCCTCACACTTTTATTTATCTTCATTTATGTAGAGAACTTAGAGTTCTAAAATATCAGAACAAAGACATCAATGACATGAAGGGGAAAAAGGAGTAGGCAGACGGAGCCATCAAAGAGATCTAAACGCTACTTGCAGCTCACCTGAGAATAATCTGCACGGCCCATCAATAGAGATGATATTCAGGACAGCCAGTGCTGAGTAGTAGCTTGTAGAAGCCTTTGTTTTTGTTGTCTCATTAGTGCGTTCTCAGATAATCTGAACCCTAATTAATGGTCCACAACATTAATCTTCTAACTAAATAATTAAACTACATTTAAGACACATGGACGGTTGTATCACTTAATCTTGTTTTTGACAAAGGTCTCAAACTAGGGTGAGACTTAACAATGAATAGCTCAACCATGCAGAAGTTCAATGGCAAATAATAAAAAAAATAAAATAAACCATACTATTTTTCATTTCGTATTTACTTCCCATTTTGGTTAATGTTTGCTTGCAAGCATAGCTCCGAGTAGAAATTCAAGTTGTCCAATTGTGATAGGATCACACTTAACATCTCTCTCTACAATTTCTTTTTGACATAAAATATGTCTATTTGGGTGTTATATCTTGCATTCAATGTTTATTTATGTGCCAAGGTTTCCCAAGCAACACTGAAATGGGATCACTCCAAAACTACTTTTTTGGTCTATGACCTGGGCAAAAAGGGGGGAAAAAGACGAAAAATAAACAACTTGCAATGTTTTTTGTGGGAGTGATTCAGCATCTTGAGACGGTGCAATCTTTTCAACATTCCCTTCTGGGCTATCAGATTACATATATGGCATGAGGTGGTAAATAATGTAGCATTTTGTTTTCGTTTAAATGCACAGCAAGTTTTGTTTGTCTGTATATGCAATGCCAGCAACTATTGTTGACTGATAAAATAATGCATGAACATATGTCAAATGTATCAAATATCAGATGCATGTTCTCTAACAGATAGTCAGCTGACGCAAAGGTAAACCTGGTTAGTCACTATGCGGGATATCTAAACATGTGTGCGAACTTGTGAAGGTACTCACAACTGCTGCTCCATGACTTCAGGAGAGACTTAATGCTGATCTCAAAGAAGACAGAATCCTGCAGACTCAGCATGGCTGACCTCAAAAGTTCATCAGAAGACACAAAATATACAGAGCTCCTTGTTTGGTTTTGGTTTTACGGGATCTGAGCATTCCACCGACCGAAATTACTCCCAATGAAGCAGGAAAAATAAATGACGAGGCAGGTCCTCACAACCAGGTCCCGGGTGGAGGTGAGGACTACCCTCCACAGGTGCCAGCGTAACGTTGCATCCCAGAAGAGCTTAGGGTGGTTGCAGTGTAGTCAGCCTGGGGAAGTGGTGCCAGTTTGTCTTCCGTGCCAACAACTTCAGGGAAGAGTGAGACTATGCTGTGAGAAGAGATAGACCACTACCCTGCAACAACAGCAATATACTTCAGTTCCAGCAGTCCACTTTCGTATCCATTGCCCGCTCCATTTAGCTAGAAATCCACCAAAAAACACAAAGCTGAGTGAACTTTTATTCCTGTAGAAAAAAAGCAAAACTTAAAGTCTCTATAGTCCTTTGTCTTCGCTTCCTGGTTTACATCTTTATCAATCCAGTCACCCAAGTATTGTGAGACAACCTTTGCTTCCCCCTAAAAATACCCTCACTTCCAATTCGCTTGCAAAGCAGCTCCCTCCTCTCATTCGTTTACTGATGCCTGCTCCTTTCTCTCGCACTGTGAGAGAGCTTGTTTCAACAGCAAACAGAGGGAGGCGGGAGCATCGTATGGGGGTGGGTGATGTCATCAAAATGCTGCGAGTGTTCCCTGGCTCTGGTTCAGCAATGCATACGCATGTCAGGACTGCTACTGTGCTGCTGATGCTTCTACAACAGCCAATCAAAGCACCACTTCCTGTAAGCTCCACAGCAATACTGATGCGTCATTCCTGACTGCAGCAAGAGAGAAAGGAGGGAACCGGAGGATAGATGAGCAAGAAACTGCACAGGGGGTGGGAGTATACATCATGAATACAAGCCTTGCCCACTGATCCTGACAAACACCTCATTGATTGAAAATATTCGACAAAATTCCTTTCTTAAAATCATATTCCTGCTTTTTGCCCTTCCCAAAACAGACGAGGAAATGTGAATAAGTAAGTTACTCCACACTTTAAAGTTCAGTTCTCTCAAGTCGATTAAGTGAACATACACACAGTGGAGTCATTGGCATTACATCATAGTTCACTCCAAAAGATACCAGACGCATAGTGGCAAAAAGAGAGAGAGAGAGAGAAAGAAAGAAAGAGAGAGAGAGAAGAGAGAGAGCAAGAGCATACCGTATTGGTAAAAAAACAGCCCAGCGCAGGAGAAAAAGAGCATAACAAACACCTAAGTCATAAGATATTTTAATCATGTGTTGACTGTCCTCATCTCTTGGAGAACAGATCCACATGACATCAAGTCATTTATAGCCAAGCACAGGATTAAGCCTGTTAACAAAATATTTTCAGGGAACAGCACAGGGAGGCCTGCAAAAGACAGATGCCCTTTGTCTTGTGTCTGTTTGGTCTTGATTTTTCCCTCACCCTCAGTCTCTGGCTATGTCACATGCCCTCCACTACACAAGTTATGCAAAACAAGGCAGAGCTCATTGCAAACAGTCACAACACAAGCCAACACTGTCAGCCAAGGAGTGCTTTCCTGATTATACAGTCCAAGCAAAATCACTGGAAAATAAATATATATTTTAAACCCATAGAATACTTAAACTTAAACATACATCTCGAGTCCACATCTCCAACTTCCAGCACCAAGTTTTCTGATATTTCACTGACATAATGACAATGAACACTTTTATTTTATCGTGTAAAAGGAAATGTTCGCTAGCATTTAACCATTTGTCACAACTTTACAACATCAAAGCAGCTAATCAAGAGCTCCTGATTCAAATCAAACAGAAAGTTAGAATGTAAGACTGATTTAGTTCAATGAGATGAAAATCATTCATCAAGAATCACAGGTCAGACTTCCATTTAAGAAGACTCTTTGTTGTTTGACCCAGAATGGCAACAATACACGTTCATGGTTAATAACCTTCATCTGAAGCTATGGGACATGAGAGAGAAGGAAATAAAAAGAATATTACCATGTTACATGCCAAAAGTTCAACAGTGTGAGCAAACTGGTCAACAATTTCAGAAATGTCAGCGGGCATTGTTTTTTCCGTGAACTCATTCTATTGTGTCAGGTGGAGAACTGGGGACATCTCTCAGGGGAAGTTAGGGACCATCGGCTGAGATGATGCTGAAGATTTCAAATAAACAACATTACTGCCCACTTCCTGGAAAGGGGAGCTCCCTGATCAAATAATCTCAACTGAATGCATAGCTGAGGAAAGCAACTCCATTCACTAAAGAGGGAGTGCTGACTGACAGCTAGCCATTCTGACGGCAGACAGTATAGTGAGCTGTTTCTCCCAAGAGCCTACAGGCAGGAGGATGCATTTCCTGTCCTGGCCTCTCTGAAGGGCAGTGGTTGGAACAATAATCGATAAGAGCAGTAATTCAATCCCTGACCTCCCTGCCTGGGCCACAGAGGACGTGCCTTTTAGATGCATCCCATCAGTCTGGATTTGCAGCACCAATCTGCATCATGACTACCAGTTATTTCCACCCAAATGCTTTGTAAACTGTAAGAAGCTTGTGCACTCATTAAAAAAAAAGAAAAAAAAGCAACTACTATGGCTAATATGCAGTAGTATTTCTATCACAGTAAAATAGTACAAGATAGAGCTAAATCACAGTTCAACTATTTAAAAAGTAAGAAAGTAAAGAGTATTAGTGAACTTCAATCCAAATCACTTGTCTTACACAGTACTTAATAACTTAGTAATAAATGTAATATAATAATACTTTTAGAGGCAAACATTTTCCATTATGATGGTGTCTTTACAATAAATCATATTCCTTTGTTTACCTAATTCATTTTAAAGTAGCAGCAATACATAATACTCAATCCATATTATAAATAATTCACTAAATACATATCAAAAAGCAGGAAACATAACAAAAAGCACATATTTTGGAATGATCCCTGTGATCCACAACCTCCAAGTGAGCAGAAATAAATGTATTCATTCATTTATTCCACTGTTTGCAGATGATGGTTTGTGAGTGGCCATTTCTGACAGGTCAAACTAGATCAGCGTGAATATCAGCATGGCTGGTTTGACCAGTGGGAGTGCTCAGTCTTTGGACAATCCACAGTTAACTCCCAGAGCTCTGGCAATGTTGAGATAGGTGTGCTTGGTACAGTGTGGTTCTGCAAATGAGGCAACTCGAATCATCCCGAGTCTATCTGCTTTCATAACTGTACTGTGTGTCATGATTTACTGAGAAGCAGCACTGATTAAATAAAGTTTCCATCTTTGAACAGAAACCACTATTTTGGGACGCAGTCAAAACCACAAATTCGACTGTATAACACACTACCTTGATGAAACAAACGCTACAGTACATGATCATAAAACAAATTCAACAGTACTTCTCGCATGAATGGAGAATCTGGATGAATGAGACACTTCTGAAGTATCTATTGACACACATCGCATGGGGTAACACCTTAAAAGCTCACTACTCCCGTTTGCTGCTGTTCTGCACCTGGGTGTGGTGCTCACAGCAACAAAAAAGGGAGCATCCATCAATAAAGGAGTGATACATTAATATCTAAGCTTACCTCATGACTGATCGCATAGTTTGCCTGATTGCATAAACTCACCATTGTGGTCATGATGTAAAAAGGAGACCTTTTTAAATTGGCGGATGTTTCCTAGTTGGAAAAACAAAACAAAACAGGGAAAGAATGAAAACAACCCATTCATTCTAATCAGATGAAAACTCTTTGACTCCACACCAAAGTGAATGGAGGAACTCATGACTGGGTCGTCTCTAGCCACTTGCAGTCACAGATGTTAGGTGAGTGAACCAGAACAGGGAACGGAATAACTTCTAGCTATAATCAAAGTCAGCATGTATGCAGTGACGAGAAATGCAACTGCCAGCAACAAACTCAGACTGACCAAGAGTAAAAATTCTCCAGCATCAAGAAGAAAGTACATACAGTTTTAAGAATTAATGACAATTTGAGAATGATGATGCTAGTGAATGTATAATAATACGTATTTATAATCATTCCACCATGTGTAAATGATTGTCATGGTATTGTACCGTGAAATTATTTCAGGGCTATTGAAGACGAAACATGACCGTTATCAATATTGGTGAAGGTATGGACTACAGATATGTTAAGTCTGCACACGGGTGTAAAAAGACATCATTTAGTGTTTGCTATTTTTGAATAAAGTAGTTGAGGAATCCAGCAAGCTTTGGACAAACTTTTCTAAACATAGTTTGGTGGTCAATCAAGCCTATTCGAATTTGAATGTCATAATAATTAGCATTAAAAACAACAGCCATTATACTGGTCCTACCTTTGAGACCTGTTTTGTTAGCGCTGGATGACAAAAGTGGATCAACCTTTGTGACAAACTCTACCACATCTTCCTCAATGGTCTGCCCCATGTTCAGCAGGCCAAGTCTCTTTAACCGGAGGAGTCGCACACCTGTGTCCCGGGGCTGTGGTTTTGCTTGTTCAATACCCCCTTCACCTGATATTACAGATGGCACCAGGCTCTTGAGAAATTCCATATTTGTCTTCCTCTCTGGCGTATAGTCCAGAAGCCCGTCCCAATCCATTACCCCATAGCAGCAACTTCTTCCTCAACCGACACTCGCAGAAAGTAGGCAGGTGCTGCTTCTCAGGTGCAGCAGTCTTCCAGGCAGAGGGTCTGCAATATGTTGGTCAAGGTCAAGGGAACCAGCACCAGTCTGAGGTGAAATTTTAACCTATCGTTGGTAGATAAGCCTAGCTGCCTGCCTTCCTGACTCCAAGACACATCCTCCATAGACACCTGTCTAATCACAGCAAAGAAAGGAAGCAAACAGACATTGCACTTTTCCTGAGATGTGATGTAATTATGAGTAGACAGGGCTACGCCTGAGTGCCAAGCACTATCTGGGGTGGAACTAGAACATGTTTCACAGGAGATAACAAGCCTCGGCCACCAGCCAATCAGTACAGCGAAGACACCAACCACACCCTGACCAGCTTACCAGTGCAAGGAACATCATGTCAAACACAAAAGCTTGACAATGACAGTCACACTGGCCCAGCTGCAGTGACCGATAGCCCTTATCGTCACCAGCTGCAGAGCCTTTTTGGGAATCATGCACTTGTTTGTTTGCCTCCATGTTAACCGACTGTACACTGATGCTCCTCCTCTTGGTATTTCAAGGAGGAGTACAGTAATGTCTTAATACGGAAGTGACAACTGTTTTCATGCAGCAAGCAAAGCAGACGAGAAGAAATCCAAATACTGACTAAAAGCAGTCGAACACGCTAGAACTTGGTTGCCTGACAATTTTTGTACTCATCTTTGCTTCGTTCCTCTATCCTTAGCCACAAATGCAGCACATGGAAAGGAATAGTTGTTTCCTAAATGGCAAATGCGGTTTATTGTATTGAGAGATGTTTCTTTGTGTTTTGTTTTCATCTGGAAAAGTAGGGACGGGTTACATACTGAGTAAAGGGTTATAAAATTGATGAGTGTATTCTTTGTAAATAATTTAGCCAAGACGTACAAATCCCAGAGGTTGGCCTTGAGCACTTATGCTACATTAGTGACGAGACAGCATTATGGGGATGGTCAAAATAAATAGTGACATTGCCAGAAAACCCCTATTTAAGACAAGACTCGTGATGTAATGAGGCTGAGCTAGCAGAATACAGTCATTGTAAATGAGCAGGAGGACAGAGCAAGGGATGACTGATGAGACTAAGATAGCCATCATTGGCCTGAGCACCACAATGGCCAGAACATGCAGCTGTGGGTTGCTAGGGCTCAGCCTCTGGTGCTGTTCAGTAAGAACAATACCCCTGAACAGGAGGCCCAGATCCCAATCAGTCCAGGAATGTGAAAAAGGAAGCTCTGGGAACAATGTGCAGCGTTCCTATGCTGTTCGCAGTCCCACCCGCCCCTGGTTCTGCTTTCAAGCAACAGAAAACAGGAAAACTTGTAGGCTGGGCCCAGCAAGCATAGTTCTGTCAGCAGTGGGGTGCAAAACTGAGCACTGGCAGAATCAGACCCACAACAGTACGAGTAATGACTCTAGGAATGTACTGATCTGACCCCGCTGGTAGAGCAGTTTGGCGTTCCAAACAGTTACACCACCCCCTACTGGTATAATTTTTAAACTACAGCATTCATTTCAAATATGCCACATGATTTAAATCTTGGAGTGAAAATAATTAAATTCATCCATTCAGACACCAGCCAGCAACAGGTGGTTTAACTCGACTGCGTTTGTGTATTAATATAGTATGACACAAAAAACAAGAAATATATGCACAGGTGATTTAGAATGCAAGATATTTTTTGCCAGAAAAAACTGTCCATTATGAAGCATGAATGTCAATGTTTGAAGTTTTCAGTTGCAAAAAAAAGAAGTCTACTTGAATCAACGAAAACACTACATTTGTTTTCAAAGAATTCAATCTATTTAATACATTCGCCATGCTATTTTTTTCACATCTTCGAAGGTTCAAATGTATAAAATACAGTACAGCAGCAAACAGGCAAGACATTGTTCAACACAAAGAAATCCACAGGCTTGAACTGACAGTTGTGAGGCAACCCACAGTGAACTCTGTTGTCAACACTAAGGAATGAGACCTGACCAGGCCTGACATCAGAACTTCTGGCCAAGATGACTACTTTTTCTTCTGAAATCATGCTGAGCACAATGTGGGTAAATGGAAGGGAAAACATTGAATCAATAAGGAGAATAATATTGAATATCACAAGTAAAACATGTAGACCTCCTTTATAAAAAAAAAAAAAGGTTCCAGATCTACACAAACATATATTTGAAAATGCATTGCAAAAAGTTAAAAACCAAAAAAGATCAAGATATGATGAATAAAAGCATCAACAAATAAACATGGTTTCATGTTTTTATTAGCAGTGAAGCACTTTTCGGTCAAAATGTCAATCCAATTTTCCAGCATCCAGCATACACTTGTTTGGATCTACTTTTACAGAAAAACAAAATACATTTAAACAAACTCAGAAATCGTTTTTCAAATAAAGGAAGCAAGGAGTGCGGCAGTATATAAAACAGCAAATCAACAAACAAAGAATTGCAACAATTTACAGATTAATGTAACAAAACAACTGCAAACAGTTTTGAGGCTGTTTAAATATTAATCTAGAAGTTAGAGATGCACCGATTTTCCAAAAATAGTTGTGTACCTGTAGTATTTGAGTACTCGCCGATACTGAATACTTGCATTACACATCCAGTTACTTTGAGTCTTTTTGTTTTTCCATATGTATTATTTGAACAGGTTTCACTACAGTACAAACACAAATTTTTCAAAACTGTCATAAACTGACATTCAAAAACTGCATACTGTTGACAAAAGCTCATAAAAGTAACATCCTACAAAAAAACAAAGCGTACTATGTAATATTTTCACCAGTTAAGAGGTAACAACTGGCAGGGGTAGTTTTTGCTCATAAATGGAGGGTTTTTCTCAGTGAACCAAAGCATTTCTGCCACTTGGACAGCCGGTTTGAACACACATCCAAGCCAAGCTAAACAGGCTTGGCCACTCACTCTCTTCATTCCCAAAAGAAAGTGTGTTAACCACGACCCATTTCACTGCAGTCCTTATGACCATAAAATATACTATTTACTGTCAATAAACTTCAGCAATGATACTTACATTGAAAAAAATATTGCCGGATACCAAGAAGCAATGTGATTTTCTTAAAATGTGGTCATATGTTGTGACAACGTCACAATTTGCGTCATAACATTAATAACACAATACAGCAATTGATTATTGATGTATTGGAAGAAATTTCATCCATGACGCATCACAATATCATTCTCTCTATTAAAAGTAATGCAGGCTTTTGTTGCAACCAATCGAGACGACACCATCTCACTAATCAGGTGTCTGACGCTGACACTGAGCAGGGGGTTGTCAGTCTGGTGCTGTTTATTTCTGCTGACATCTGACATTTGTTAACCAATCCGTGTTTGCAGGGTTGGAACAAAAACCCACATCCACTGCGGCCCTTTTGTGGATCAGTTTGACAACACTGATCTAAGAGGACATACAAAACATTGTTAGTCTGTTTCACATGGATGTCAACCATGAAACACAAAATATAAACGTCACAGTGACTGTCCTTTACAGACCACATTTCATGGTGAGAATAGAGTATGTCCTGTCTGATGTCCAAATCTTTTTACAAGCAGCACAATTTACCTCTGTGACGAGGGGTGGGCGGTGAGCCGGGTGAGTTTGAGTCCTTCTGGTTCAAATGAACTCAATAGAGTGAGAACAGCTTTACTACAGTTTATCACTCGTATGTGATCGACACTTGACCGCTGTCATATTACGACCAGAAGATTAAACAGGAGTTGTAAAACTCCAGAAGCATATTTCAATTTGGTTTCAGGTTGTAATATCATAAAATATTCTCACAACAGAGTTTGAGGTCTGACGTGTGTGAGCCCTGACTTGATTAGCAAGTGGCTAAGACGTGGTGGTTAACACGACTTTGCTTGTGTATTCACCTCAGACAAAGACAGGGGACTGCAGTGCACTTTCGATACATTGTACCATCAATATTTTGGCACACCCATAGTCTTAAATGAACAGAAGCACCAAAGTCAGGCCCACAAAATCAAAGAAAAACACAATCCAAAACCCAACATTTCCGCTTGAGTTCAAACCAAATCACATAGCAGAGGAATACCAATTATGACATACCTTAAGGCCATAGAGGTAGGAATGGAAGTCCAGGGGAAAAAAGGCCAAAACATCCAGATCTGAAAAGAAAGCACAATAAACAACAATGTTAATTAAAGAACTACAAATGTCTTCAAACTTAGAGTGTCATGGAGTGCGCCTTCACCAAGCTATATTTTTCAGTGCTTCAGTGTCTTTGGATTGCTGCAGCCATTTGTTTTCTTTTAGCAACAAAGTCAGTTTGGTGAGGAAAAGTAATCAGACAAAGGGAAAAACAAGACAAAAACTTGAAATGTAGTCATGATGTAACTGGACGGGCATGTTGAGTTCGCAACTCATTTCCTTCTTAAAGCTTTTTCTGTCATGTTTCCTCAAATATTTCACCATGTAAGTAAACCTGTTGAGTTGCTAGTTTATGAGGATGACAGTCAAATAAGACAACTTGGAAAAGGTTATCTTAACAAACATGTTGCTGTCAAGTAGCATACTCACTGAACACACAAAGGATTGGCACTTTCGGAGCACCCGAGATTCATGGGCAGGCTGAAAAAGCCCGTGTAAATATTTTGGTGCGAATTTGAATATTGATATTCCTATTGATCTGTGTTCACGATTAGAGGTACAGAAAGGTGAAAGCATGTCCTGATTTAGACTTTGTGTGTCTCAGTTGCTTCTTTGCGTCTTCGTTCTTAGGCTAACAACATTTGTAATCAATGCTATGAAAAAGACTCTTCTGCCCACAGAAGTAAACTACATCAGTAACTGGAGAAAACAGGATAATTTAGTGTTTTTATTCAACACTGCAGGACAGTGTTGAATAAAAAATCTTGCGTCTTGAAGTGCACAGTTGTGTTCAATTAGGAATGTTGTCCTGTCGAAAGCCCAGCGTGACAGAGAGCTTCAGTCAAGGATCTGTAATGGCAGAGTGTGGTTGGGCATAGAGAAGTGACAGGTCAATCTACTATTGGCTTTGGCCGATTTGTTCTGTAAGAGGACGGGATTAAAATCTCTCTCCTGCAGAGCAGAGAAATAATCTCAAGATTACTCCCTGCCAAGAGCCAGTTACGTAAGCTTTCAGTTCAGTTAACCAAAAAAAAAATCATTTCAGATAAAATTAGGTAAAAAAAAAAAAAAGAAATATATAAATGAAGCAGAAAATAAACACGTTCATGAGAAGCATGACGTTGTGTTTCATTTAAAAAAGGGATAGCTTCTTATCAAAACATATGCATGTTGTTTCTACCCACAAGAGGCCGGTAACCACGAAAAGTTGCGACAAATTCGGCAGAACCACCCAAGGGCCAAATTTAATGTGGTGAAAAATTGTACGGGCAATTGATCGACCTGATGTTCTTTGAGGACATGAAAAAAAATAGGTAAATGAACTCTCGAAGCTGTGGGAGAAAACACGGGAATATAAATACCTCAAGTTCATTTATGTAGCTCATATTTATGATTTTTTTATTTGAAATACAGAATGTGTTTAGAGAGTGACAGAAATGTTTAAAAACAAACCTGTTCAATTTCAATGATTTACCGACTATGGTGTTGTCAGGTTGACAGGGTAGGCAGGGCACAGATAAATATATGCATGTCAGAAGCTGCTGGCCTTAGAAAATCTGATTATGGGCCACAAATGGGCATAGGACCACCCTTTGGACAAGAAAACGAAGACTGTATTGAAAACGTAACAAGCTTGTGATTAATAGTCTGATTAGTTACCTCAAGACAGCAACTAATCCTTGTTCTTTGGAAGATTTACTCTTCCTCATAAACTATGTTATCTATAAAGCTACAGTGAGCTTCATTGACACTAGTTAGAAAAGGTCACTAAGAAGACAAAATGGGCTGAAAAATGATCCCACCTAATCCCACTTAACCATTAAGCATTAAAGCTTAAGCAGGGACTTCAAAAGCTATTCTGTGCCTTCTTCAGTTGGAATAAAAAGTGAAGGCATGAAGGCACTTAAAAAGTAGCTAGACAGTGAATCTCGTGAAAACTTTGTCACACCGGGAAAATTAACCTCAACTGCCCAAGCGCCATGTCGCAGCAACACACCTACACTACAGACCACAGACAGCAAGAACGCTGATAGATGCAAGCAATTCTTTCTCACGCCAACAGCCTGTGAATAACACATCTGACTTCCTGTTTCAGTTCTAACTTCAAAAACCAAAAAGTACAACCTCAGAAAGAGAAAAATGTTCCCTTCATCTTCCACTCAAAATATGAACCATAGGTATATACAGAATTTAACAGACATATCTTAAGGTATAAACATTGCACATCCATTTTGCCAAAGCAGCATTTTATGGTTTGACAGTTTGGATAATAATCACAATTTAAATACAAGGAAAGGTCTAAAGGTCTGTGAACCACAAACAGGCTGTTCAATGGTTAACCAAGCTGACTTGAATTCTGAACCATGACTTTTCAAATGCACAAGGCAAAGTAAAAGATGCATCACTGAATAACTAACCCTCACCAGATCATATACTATATTTATTTATACAATCTAATCAATCAGGTACATAGTTCAACATGACAGAGAAGAGCGGATGTATTGTGTTGAAATAACAGAAGCAAGGAATAAAGTTTTTAAATAAATGACAAGTGTACAAAAAGTTAACATACTTCTTTAAACATCATAGTTTTCCCAGTATTTGTAAAAGCATGCCTGATTGTTAAGGGATATATTTAGATAAGCAGATGATTATCTGGATAATTTATTTAAAACAATTCAATATAACAGTTTGGTTGAAATGATATTCAAGACATATATTTTTAGTTAATTAGTTTAAAAAGTAATTCAATACTTCATCAGTCAGCTTGGGTGTCATTTACAGAGAATTTTCAGAGACAATGCCGACTTCCAATGGAATCGGTGGAATTGGTGAACGTGAACAAAAGCAAGCCTGTATGTAGACTCAAGTTGCAGGTACCTCAATGTACCAATGTACACTGGAGCTCTAAATGCTGAAATCTGTGTCAGTGACACAGAGCACCTCCAACTGTACTGACTGCACAGTCTGACTTTTAAGTTAAAATTACTAGCAGCTTAAGTCCCAGTTCTGCATCAGTACAAACATGTGTATGCTTCCTGCGTGCTTGCTGCATCTGTGTTGATGCTGCTATAAATGTGCTGTAGGCAGAGCTGCGGCATCAGTGGCGTATGGGCAATGGGCTGTTCTTTAGAGAGGTCCTTCATGAAAAATACATATTTTTATAGGAAAACAACAATGGTGAATAAAGCAGCAGTATGTAGTAGCAGTATTTTGGCTTAAAAAATAAAGGAAGAGCAGCAGTAAATAAAAATACAATTTAGAGGACAAACTAAACTGTATGAATTCCTTAAGTTTCCATGTTGTAGCTTCGTCCTCTCACCGCTCATTAGAACTAGCAGCGCACCAGTGACAGTCTTTGTTGCCTTTAGCTTGACCAGCGATAAAGCAGGTGACAAGTTCAAAGTGACAAATGAAATTGGTGGTGTTGTCAAGGCTTTACATTAGTTACATATTGCGATCCTCGGCAGGTGTGAATCAACTCCACGCAAACACGTCCTACAACCCGCAAACGCATCATGGTCGGAGGAGAGGTATGACAGGGATTTGTGTGATGAAATTTGCTAGTGCTGCTCATGTGTTTAATCTGTTCTTTAATAAAGGACGTATCTCAACCTTAAAATCTGGTACCTGCATCACAACATCATGTTTGCAGGAGCCAAACAAATAAAAAAATAAATATTGGTGCCAATATATCATACAGTAGTATGATATATTGGCACGGTACGGTATTTTTTACAAAGCATAACTACAAAGCATATTGAAAAGATGAATCCGAAAAAGTGATGATTAATGAAAATACATACATCATATTAAAAGAGGCTCCAACAGAGGACACTGACACAATTGACAAAGTAAAGAAATGTCATTCATGGCAACTATCAACTTACTACGGAAGGAATTGTTCATTAAATGTAGACTTAGTTTCAGGTCATGTCTCAGAGCACTACAGAAAACAAAGTAACACAAACATAGTTCTTTTATGAAGTTGTCAGTGACCAACAGGGCGAAACCAGCATAGTAGACTGGAAGGGGGAGGGCTATATCTGGCTCCCACCACCACTAAATGACAGGCCTAGCCCTGGTATAATCACTACTCTCTTCATGAACGTCACCAGCTTCTCCTGTCTGTGAAGAAAGATGGATAAATAAAACATTTCTCATTTCATGAACCGGAATATTCTCATATGGTCTTACGTGTATTGCATTACATTGATGTGGAATGGTTGCAAAGCGCATGAGAGATGATTTCTAATTTATCATCCTTCATACACCAATCCACAAGACAAGCCGCAAGACAAGACTTGCTTTCAGCAGTCATTTATATATAGTTTGAAACATCTCAGTTAAGATTCGATTGTAGGACGATTGAAGTTGCTCAATGGTACAACAGTGAGATTTGTGTTATATAGACATCTTGGAGCAACAACGCCGAAATTTTAAGAGCTGCAGGCTTCTTGCCTTCACCTTTCTAGTAGGGGTTTAATGTAATAGTAATGTCACAAACCGATGAAACAAGGTCCACCATACAGATTACAGCCAAAATAAAACAGATTTTTTTTTTTAATATCAAACCAAATGAAGATTTCCTGAAATGAATGGACTCAGTGCAATCTTGTGGTTGTGCAGAGTGAATGAAAACTAATTTTAATTTATCATTATCAATGTCATGAAAACTCAAGGCTCAAATATAGGCAGGCTTAAAATAAATGCTAAAATGGACATCTATACATAAATCTAGGGTCCAATTTAACACAAATTTAAGACCTATAATCCAGGACTTTTTCATGAAAGACCTTAATTACATTTTATTGTGAACCACAAAACAAATTAGCATAGAAATATGTATACACTCGTTTTTGTAGATTTTAAAAAAACGACACAGTAAAAGATGTAAAAATACTCGACTCACATTTATTGTGAATAATCTGCTTTTTATGATAATTTGTCGTTCACATTCAATGTAAATATGGCGTCAATGAAAAAGCCCAAGAGTCCAACAGAATAATTTACATGAATACACACACAACATAGAATTTCAACCTGACTCAGAGTCTTGTCATTGAAAAGACAGACACAAAACAACCAGGTTCCAACTAACCCACAGATTAAAAAAAAATCTCCACAGGCCAACTATAAGTTTATGAGGTCAGTAAGAAAAACATCCTTCTCTGTGATAAAAAAAGAAGAATCAGAGGATAAACAGCTGAGTGAACACTTAATCCATGCAGGGGGCAGTCTAGAGAGAGGCCACGGCACAGGCATATTATGCAGCTTGGTTTTTCTAAGCCATTAATGTTTTACCAGATTAAAGAAAACATGAAATCACTTGAATGATGACATGGATAGATGGCAATCCCAGAAGGGATGCCATGTGTTTGCATGCATAAATCTGAATACACAACACATCTGAACTACCAGCACATCGCAATCTGGAGCACATGAGGGCAGATTAGGCATTTGCAAAGTTTTGTATAGGCAAATTTACTTCCAGTGGCCAAACCCAATATTTGGTTGCCAATGTAAAGTAAGTTGACTAGGGACAACACAATTGAAGTGAACATAATACCTCAACTAACGTGAGTATTAAGTTGTTTGAAATTTTTCAACAACCAGATTTTTACAATCTTTCAATGGACTACTGTTTACCTGTATGCACACGTCAATATATAGATCATTTTTACAAAGAGTTCCTGTGTCAAATTTCCCCAAAGCGGAATTAATAAAGGTAAATCTAAATGCTTTTGCATTACACCTCCACACTTGTCTAGCGAGACAAAATTGGCTTTAATGTACACACATTCAAGTCATTACATTACATTTTTTTCACACAAAAATCTGAAGTGGAGAAATAAAACAATCAAGTAATATGGTTCAGTTGGTAAAGCAGTGAGACTGTATCATCTTCAGACTCCTGAAATAAGTGGGAATATTGAATGATCACATTACAAGATTTTTGGGAACCTGCTTTCGTTTATTCATTGTTGTATTTGACGGTAACTGTCAAGTACTCCAAACTCATTTCAACAGAGATTTTGTGGCTAAACGGACAAGATACAAGTAGAATTACAGATGTAAACTGTCACTGGGAGGGTAATTCAATTTCTTAGTAGCCCACATGACGGCTATATAACGGTCCTGAAAACCGAATTATCGTGTTGGTCCAGCTAAACTCAGGCTTTTAAAATGCATGTAAACATCTTAGTGCAAATGTTGGAGAGAAATTCAAATTTCTTTTAGTCGGACTTCACCGCCTTGATAATGCGGCTAATAGCTCCACTAAGCCTGCTTGTAGCCACGTAGCTCGACAATTGGACTTGGCTAGCATCAGCTACGTGGCGGGAAGTAAACAAACTCCACTGTGGTGAATATAAAACAAACCGGACATTAGCTGTGTTGTCACTCGGACAACGCTGATCTGCAGCTGTGTAGATTTGGTTTCAACGTCCTAGGCTCAGGTCATTTTGATTGTTAGTACTCACAAGAAGCTCAGAGGGCGTGATTTGTTGGTTTAAGGAAACAAAAAAAACACCACATTAGCAACAGTTAGCATGGATGCTAAGTTAATCTGGACTCTTGCTGGTGATCAATCTATCATTCTTGCAATACAAAGAAAAAAGAAGCTGATGAATATTTTATTTCATTCAGAAACTTTACTACACTTCAAATACTTCTAACGTTTTATTTTGAAGGACGCACACAAACTGACAACTCAAGCAAAACAACAAAAAATATTCCCTTTATTTTATCCTATTGTTATTAGCATCCAACAGATGTGAACAAATTACCAGTCTACAATTACCAACATTAAAGCATGATCATGCATAATATAGCTTTCAACTAAAGAATGTGACTCTGGGAGAAGGTCAGGTTAACGCAAGATTGCATAATCTGACAACAACCAGAATTCGAATGTGATTCAAAACTCTTTCCTGGCCTTTAACACTGATTTCCAATGCATATTGAAGTATGTCTGAGGTGTTGTAGCCGTTATTTCTACGGCAGACCGTGTTGACCAGAATCCTTTCTTTCCGTACACGACGGACTGGGTTTCTTGGCACAAATGTGTCTTTGTAAAATTTACACTGTCAACTATGAAGATGAAGTCTTGATGGAATTTAGTGGACAGTTCTCCCACTGTTACATCAAAAGTGAGTCCATGCTTGTTTCAGCATGATTTCCCCCTCAAATATATGGAACAGCACTTGGGAACTTGTTATGTATGTTAACCGTTCCATTAGATTACGTTAAAAACACTTATTTACAACGCTGACCCATCATATCCATGGACGCTGTGATGCGTCTGTTTACCAGCATTAAACAACTTCATGTCTACAAACAGAACAGTTGGCTTATTCAAGGAGATGAAAGCAAAAAAGGAGAAGTGGAAGTCGACTAAGGTGTGGTGCGTTGATACTAACACGTTATGACTGAACTACTGTATAACACTCAGCTAATAATGAGGGACGGGCCAAGCAGAAGGGACGCTCCATGGTCGACCATCCAGTTGACAAGTTAACAAGCAATATGCCAAGAAAGGAGCTGAATTAGCTGAGAAGCAGGAGTACAAACACATACCAAACGGAACGTTCCTTACGATTTGATTTGCGAGGAAGCAAGGCGATTAACACACATTGGCACGGGAGCCAAAGTCCCTCTTTAGCATGCCAATTTTGGTCCCGCACTTGGAAGGCTCACGTCAAGCTCAGCGGCAAAGTTAACCACGGTCACGGAACTTAGCTTAAAGACAACCTTAACTACCTTATGCAGCAAACACCGTATCCCCAACCAGTCCGTGTTGCTAATGTGGATGTTACCTGTGAGTTTGGTCTCTTCTTCCTCTTGTTGGGCTAGGTAGCTAGCTTGCAGAGGTCCTGGCCCTCCTCCATTGGAAGGATTTGCGTAGTGGTGTGATTTTTTTTTTCTTGGTCCGTTTCGGTGATGGGAAAGATCCACTGTCAGAAGGCAGTCTTTGAGCCCGCCTCTTCAACGTTCATTGGCTGAAATCATGGCCGCCCCCTTCAAATGCTATCGTCTATTTGTTTTCAAATACATCAGTCATTCAAGAACCAGTTGTTAATTGGCCAAAGACTGACATGCGTTAGGGTACGTTTGTTTTCTTCACAAGCGTACATGTTGAACCCGCTTCCTATATAATATTGGTCAAAAAGTTTCAGCTTAACGTTCCGTTCTACATCGGAGGTTTTATGAATAAGGATTGCTTCAATATTAATAATTGGAATTTATACACCAAGCTTTGACTTTTGTCGCTTATATTGAGTTTTCCAAGTACACGTAGTGATACAGTATTAAACCACATTTAAAAAGAATAAAGTCTTGGACATGAAACAATTAATTATGTACATTGCTTATTTAATGTAAATGTCTCTTGAAACACTATTGACTAAATAACAGAAGAATCATTTTAAAAAAATCATCAAAACCTTCAAAACGGTTCACAGTGAAAGTGAATGCAATATTTATTTAATGTTTTCAATATTTCAAAAAAAACTTGCTCATGATAATTAGTTTCAGGCAATGACAAGGAAAACAAATGGTTGATTGTTAAAAAAAAAAAAAAGACATGCAACATTCTCAGCTTGTTAAGGGAGAATTCGCATCATTTTCAAATTTCTTTAATCCAATGTTTAGAAACCATTCATTCACCTCTAGCTTTTAACATCTTCTGCAGGTGTTGCTGGTGCTTTTTTGCATTCTTCACACACGTGGTGACAGCGTCTGTTGGGACAACAGAATAGAATCTTCCTTGTTAATCCATAAACAAATTCCAGAAACGTGTGATCACCGTCATGGTTTTTACGTGTCTGTCAAAGAATGATGCATGAATGACGCAAGAATGAAAACGTCCTTAATTGAATATGAAATGAATGATATTTGATCAAAATACATGTTTGTGGAAGACCAAACAGCTTTTCCTTTCCGACTACTTGTCCGTGTGAACATGTATGTGAGCCTTTCTCTTCCATGAAAAGCTGGAAAGCAGCTGTAGTTTCAGATCAGAGCTGATCGGTGTGATGTGCTTGTAAGTTTGGTGGAACATCCAAAATGGATAGATGGATGACTGTATCAGCATGTTGTTCTAAATCACCGTCAAACCATTTACCTGTGTCCAGGACCATAAGGACCAGAGCCTTTCCAATTAAAAGGACCCCCTTCAGACCAGGGTCCCACAGGCGGTCGACCTTCAAAACCAAGTGTCTCAAACTTGCTACGGCATGTTCTCATGTAAGACGCCTTCCCCACCAAGTAACCAACAACACCAGCAACTGCAGAGAAAACATCTGTCACACCTACAAGCTATGATCAATTTAAAAAAGTGGAGGTCACCTGCAAGCTTTGGAAAAGGGCCAAAACGCTTTGATGATGTCAGAGTACCTGAACAGAAATACATTTTAGCTAGGAAAGGAGTGAGTGACTTACTGTTTTAATGAAAATTAATAACGATTAATTTACCCTGGTTGATGAGAAGTCCTGTAATGGCCATGCTACCCAAGGACAGCGGAAGAGCTGAAAATATATTTGGGTTTTATCAGTGACTGTTGACATTTTCCCAACCTTAAAATACCAGACAATAATATACAATCCACTTTAGAGCGATTGGACTTCAATCTTGAATGTTAAAGTCGATAAGGCTTCTTTAGAAACAACTGATGTGGCATAAGAAGTGAAAAAGTTCTCCAATTGCTTTCTGAGTAGAGGGTGTAAATGTTCGTAATCAATCTTTGGTGACCCACAGCATTTGTAATCCATGCCCTGCATATGACCAAAACATGTGACCATTTTACCTGTTACACTCAGGTTGGATCCTTATCTCACCTTTATGTGCCGCCACTCCCTGTCTCACACCCAGAACAGAATGTGGACTTAAGGTCACAAATGTGGAGACATTAAATTACCGACTGTGAAAAAGGCATGTGGAATTCCCCATGCAACGGCATCTTATAAATAAACGCTGTGTCTTTGAGTGTGTGTGTGCGTGTGTGTGAGCATGTGCAAGTGCAGTGAAATCAGGAAGAATGTAAACACGGGCTTTAGCCACCAGTGTTGAGAGGTGATTGAGCTAGGCCCTACCATGCCTACAGAGTTGTGGAATGCACCTTAACACAGTCTGATTGGTTTTCTCCTTTTCTCAAGTTTGGAGAAGTGTGGTTGTACCTCGATACCAGAAACTTTCCTCTTGACACTCTTTCCAAACCTTTCTCATTTCGTCCCGGTGGATGTGACGATCACTCAGAGGACACTGTAAACAAAGTAGGTTTGCAAATATACGCATATGCGGCAACCAAATGCACAAATCTGTAAAAACATGCACTCACCTTCCACTCTCTTTTCTTTCCTGCTGCAGCAGCTGCAGCTGCTTCCTCCTTTACCTCATTTTGCTCAGTTGTCCCAGAGCTCATGATGTCCGATGGCAAGATTCTTCAGAAGTGCAACGACTTTCCCTTCGCCGAACCCTGTGCCTCTCAAACTACTAATAATTGCTCCTCCCTGGACTTTGTTAACGCCCCGCCCAATTGAAACAAACAAAAGAGTCTCATTCATCACAGTCAAACTAGTGACATACTACATACCCACCTACATTGATGATTGATGTATTGCAGCTGTTACAAACCTTCTTAAATCACTGAAAGATGTATAAATTCATTGAATCCAGCATGTAGGGATCTCCACTACCTATCTTTGGTCTGCATTACACAGATGTTGTTTTTATGTAGAGGTCCCACTTGAAATGAATACTCCCTTGTGAAGATGTTAAACTCAGTTGGAAGTAAACGTATCCTCATACAGGATGCTAATAAACAGTCTAGATTGACTAGTCAAATAACAGCAATGAATGTCAACAAAATATGCATATACTGTACAAAGGACATCAAAAACAGAGCTGACGGTGGAAACAGACCCGGACCACCTATGGAGCAAGATGGTTGGACGTGATAACGGAGAAAGGATTCCGTCCAAGAAAGACTTTCATGTGACAGAAAATAATCAGGATGGGCTCAGTTATGTGTGCTGTAAGATTTGAAAATGCAATTTTACCATCTCCCATGAGGAGAGGGGCGTTGTCAGTCACCAATGCCGTGACATAATGTTCGTTGACTTGTACATGAAAATATGTAAAATAAACTTTATCTACCCTTTTATGTTTTCATGTAGGCTGTATTATCTGTATTATTAAGTGGGAATGGTGACATCATTTCAATGTCACAAAAGATTATGATTAGATTAGGCTGCCTTTATTCTAAATTACCTAACTAATACTAATACACAGTCGCTTTGTGGTTATGTCAGATTTCTTGGACACCTGTCCTGAAATGTAAGGGATACTGGAGTTCGGTCGGGGTGGTGGGACGGGTCACAGCACCTCCTCCCTTATTTTTGATTCCAAAACCTGACTGCCTTGTGTCAAAATATTCATTATTAATATAAATTACAGAACCAAGTCTGGACTGTGTCCTTATCAAAATTAAAAGTTGACAGTTATGTAATGATCATAAGGGAAAGCAAGTAATGCACACCAGGTCTCAACATTCATGGCCAGACACTTCATGGCAGAGTTTTGCACAGCGATGACTTCCCTCAGCGTTAACTCGTCCACCCAAGGCCCACAGCTATGACAGCGTTATTTTGCCTCTGAGGTTCAGGTCAAAGGTCATATTTGTATATGGCATCAGCAGAATAAATATGACCATTAATAAAATAAATAATAAACACCCTTATCGATGGCAACCTTTGAAAAACCTGAGTAAGCATGACTCAACTGAAGTTTTTCCTCATTGCATCACTGAGCAATATCCAATGGAAAGACGCTTCATTCCAGTTTTTTATATGTTAAAATGGGATGGGCTCGAGGTATACACCAATCATGGCATATATAATGTAAGAAACACGGCAGACAGTGAAGTGGGTCTATATTTACACATTTTATTTATTTATATGTTTACGCAGCAAAGGAAGGATAATGCCATCTACAGTATTAATATACTGTATGAAAAAGACAAATACAACTAAAATAATAATACCAGTGGACACAAATGAAAGTATCATAGTTTAAGGTTGAATGAATATATCATTTATTTCTCCAGGGGAATGGCTCCCAGACTTTATGTACCCAACAAATTGACACATTCGGATGTCAGAATTGTGTTTTTGAGACACCATGAGGCAGGTCTTGTTATGCTTTATTTCAGTTTTGTTTTTTCAACTGAGACAGTAAAGGAAGTCAAAGATCATGCCAAACTTTAGATTATACTAGAGCATGCTTAACTTGATAACTTGGGTGAGGGGACACAAATGCATGATTGTACATCCTACCAAGAGGGTCAGATGGATGCAAAAGCTTCTGCAGTCAGCTGCATCGTATTGCTCTAGCAACCAAGCTGTTGAGCTGTTGAGTTGCATCCAAAATAATGTAACGATGTATGTGGAGTGGGGTGTGCATAAGGAGACTGTACAATGTAGTTGGAATGAATAGAAAAGGTCTGGCATATGGTAGGTATTGTGAAATGCTCAGTTTCCAGTTATGTTGCAATTTGCTCACAAATTACAATGTCAGACATATCACACGCTATTTTAGTTACAACATATAAACGAGAAAAGCGTAATTCTCTGTACAAAAATACTCGGGGAATGGTTCGCAAAATAAGACGGTTTAGTCCAGGAATATTTATCAAAGAATTTTACGCAGACGAACTCGATACTGACCAATCCAATGCCATCGTGGGACGGATTCAGGCTTGCACGAGGAAATTCATATGATTGACACAAACACGACGAAGTGTCAACCAATCATACTTAGAGGTGGCGGAGTCTGTTTGCAATTTCACACCAATTGAATTGAGGCTCGGGCGGGCTCAATTTCATTGTGCACACACTATTGAAGTGGCACTCTTAATAGCCAATCAGTAGCGAGCGAAGGTTGGCCCAGACGGACTAGGTTTCAATCATCTGTTGGGGGTGGGACTTAGACGACGAGGCTCCGCCCATTGGCCGGTCTGCGGACTTCCCACAGTCAGTCGTATGTTTCATGAAAATGCACTCTGATGCGGCAAGTAAGTACTGGGGGATTCGTGGTCGTATTACTGTTCGCATTTGATGCGTGATGTGTTGTGGACAAGCAATGGGGGAATATTGCGTTACAGCGGTTACTTGGATATAGTAGATGAACATGTCCAGATACAAACGTATATGAATTCGGGGCTAGTTGTTGATCTCTTTGTATCTTCACTGCTGTCTTTGGCGACAACAAAGGAAGAATAGCGACTGAAAATTAACTCAATATGGACACGAAGATGTTGTATTTCAACACGAAACGGTCTCTTGGTGTTAATTTAAGTGAAGTGTTCGCCTTGCTTTGTTAATGAAACTCGAAGCTTACCGATGGAAATCTTGTTGCGTGGAGATCTTTTATTCCTTTAGTTGCACAAATGCAAATCCTGCTTCGTTGCTATCACTGGGGTGAGGTTGCATGTTTTCAAAAGCGTGTTAAAAGCCAGATATATTGCGGAGTATTCCAGTGAAAGAAAATTGTGACGCAGTTGTGTAAAACATCTTTCATTGCCTGCTGCTGCAACGCTATATGGTCTCTGCGTCATTTACGTTTCCTGCTGTATATGCTCTGCACGGTGCCCTTGTTGCGAGTAGAAGTAAAGAGCTGTGACTTCTTTTCGTGAACAACGTTGGAAATAATTTTTAATCAGTTTGTGGTAATGCTCAGGGTGTAGATGAGTCTGAGAGGAATACTTAACGCGTCAAACCATGGGAGTTGTAGTTTAGCATTCCAAGCGTGGCCTTGCTTGCAACGGCGGACTTGACGGAAATGGACTACAAAACCCATACACCCAACTCTCTGGATACTTTCTAAACTCTGCAAGTTGCGCGTCTGCGCTGCTATTTTAGGTATGTAGCTAGTGCTATCTGCTCGCCAGTGTGTGACTGGGGTTGTCTTGGCTTGTTTCACCTTTCTCTTGAATCACTGGCTTCAGTGTCGGATGGCATGAGCTGGACTAGGTGGCGAAGATGACATTTGGTGGCAAGGTAGCGCGTGTGGTCGTACATTTGTACAGTTAAACGTGTATCGAATAACGCAGTTCGTCCCTCCCTGATTCGTGCCCCACACTATGGTCCTTATTATCCATGAGCGGTCGGAGCCACGTTTTAATCACGACAAAACTTCACTGGCTTTTTTGTTGGACATGTTCAGAGTGTCGCCATCTCGTTTCACAACGGTGAACGCTTTCTCTCAATACATCTGTGTTCATTGTACCATTCTGTGATTTTAGATTTTCCGCTGAATTCCCACTTGACTACACTGGCTAACATCCATAAGATCCACCATACACTGCATAGGCTGGTAATAACTCGGCGAATATGCATTTCTTCTGATGTGACTGATCCCAGTGTCTTGATTTCAATCATGTGACATTTGTTTTCATAGAACTTAACTGAAGAAGTTGGACAGGGCAGCCACCCCTCAGGTATTGCTGTCTTTAGACGAAAATCCTATTCTCTTACTTTGTTATTTTGGGCCCCCTGGCAGGTATATGCATATCGTCATGGACGGAGGAGCCTGTGAAGTCTGATGACAAGTTGAAGACTAGAAATAGATCTGGGGGGAAATGTTAAGAAAACCGCAATTGCATGTTCAAACACTGTAATTCTCAAGAACCAAAATAGTTGCAACTGAATTTTTCATGTGGCTCCTTCTATTTGTCTAATTCAGAAGTCAGAAAAATCTGAGTGAACTTGTAGAAAAAAGTTAATTTTCCAATTGAATTTGACTTGCTAAGTCGGCACAAAGCTACCGAGGTATAATGGAAAAAATGTTTCCCTGGCCTCCTTGGGTTTTCACAACTCTATAATTTAGAAAGCAAATGTGTGTTTTGAACAGTCTCTTAGAGGGCCAGTGAGCTGTCATGCTTTATGGCTGCTATGTATAAAGTTAAATTTTATTGGGCCGTCCCTTAATTATTCATTGGTTTTGTTACTAAGTGTCATTGATTTGCTACACTTTTGAATGAAAACACTTTCTGTTGCCTCCTTTTCCACAATCAGTATTGAAGATTGTGTGTACGTAGTTGTCTTTGTCTTGCCAAATACTTGTTATCTCCATGTTCCATGAGGTCTGGATTTGGCATCACAAGAAAGAATATCTTTAGTTGTAAACAACACAGCTAAAATCGTACCTGGTTCTGCTTCACTGTAATCATGTTAATTTAATTTGGCTCTAAATTAGTGCCACCATGTTCCTCGCTGTGTAATATGACTTGTCTTTCTTTCCTTAGCTTGCTGCTCTAGAGCCATGCCTCCTAGGAAAAAGAGGAGACCCTCAGCAGGAGACGATATGTCAGCAAAGAAGAGTCGCCAGGACAGGTGTGATGCAGTGCCTCCCTAAACATTTGATAACTCTGATTATAAATAGGGCCTACTTTTCTTAAGTGTGTGAAATTATCATGCGGAGGAAACTGATTTAAAATAAGAACATCTTCTGAACTCATTAAATTGCTTTGGTCAGTGTTTTCAGAAAGCATGAGACGTCACAGATTCGAGAGGAGGACACGTTTTCCAGTAAAAGATGCTTGGAGTGGTTCTATGAATATGCAGGTGAGGACATTTGTTCCCTTGCACGTCTTGACAGTTCAGTCGCGGGCAGCCATGACCTTGAAGTATTGTGTTTCGGTTTGGACTCTTACAGTTGAGTTAATTTTCCTCTGATACAGGCTGCGATGATGTTGTGGGTCCAGATGGCATGGAGAAGTTCTGCGAAGACATTGGAGTAGAACCTGAAAATGTAAGCTACAATATATTTCCTTCACAGACTTCGCAACACTGCTAATTTATTGTTCACATTAAGTCTTGCAGCTTGGCTGCGTTAGTAGACTTGAACTACAGAATGTATATGTCAACTGTTTTATGCTGGAATCATTGGTTGTTTTTCTATTCTGGGTGACAGTTTGTTTTTGCTAGTTGCGTTGATATGGGGCAGCTCCTTAGGGTGGGCACCTGTGGTTGAACAAGGTCTGGAAGGTAAAGGTGGAAATTGTCAGCGTGTGAGTGACCAGCGCTGTACAGGCTGCTCAGAAGACTTGGAATTGTGAATTTTGATCACATTCAGCCAAATCACTGTGGAAAATAGGAGGGAAAAAATGGCACCTCGAGGCCGTTCTGTCTGAAAGTAGGTTGTTCTAATTTTCAGTGCTAGACATTTGCAAGATGCTCAGATGCCATGTGAAAAGTCTTTTTAAATGTGTGTTGTTAATTTAATTACAACGACTACTTTTGGAAATTAAGAAATTATGTCAGTTGATTCCAAGTTAGATGGACCACCAAAACAATTTTCTTCCAAACGTAAGACCTGTGTGTCGTATGGAAGAGCACAGTCGCAGTATGACATTGCTCTGACTCATAAATGAAACTGCCATCATCTGGTTGCCACCAAGTCCTGCAGAGGATGGAATGAAATTTTTTATTTGCCTTTGTGTGTTCAGGTGGTGATGCTGGTTCTGGCGTGGAAGCTGGATGCCCAGAGCATGGGATACTTCACCCTGCAGGAGTGGCTGAGAGGCATGGGCTCACTACAGTATGTCATTAAACTTCTGCCCTCATTGAGTTCCTTGTCTCGGAACATGTGTTTCCAACATGCTCTTGAGCCCGAGGAGTGTTGAGCATTGTCAAGTGGCTGTTCTCCCGTTGTCAGGTGCGACTCCACGGAGAGGCTGAGGAACTCGCTGGACTACCTGAGGTCTGTCCTGAACGACAGCACAAGCTTTAAACTCATTTATAGATACGCCTTTGATTTTGCACGGGTAAGTTGTACATACTATGTCATTTACATTTCAGATATTTTGGCCATTTACAAGGTTTAACGTTTTTCACTTCAACATTGAAATATGTCCGACACAGGCTCTCAATTACACTCAGAATGACATAAAAAGCAGCTAATGTTGGAGCGTATTGTGTAACGGATAGCTGAAACATTAATTCATCTTTAGGCCCGCAATTCTTTGCTGCATGCCACTGCTGGGAGACGGCCTTGCACAAGCAAATAACAAATAAGGTCCAGAACAAGAGCTTTCATGTGACCCGCCTTTATTCATGTTTTGATCGTTTGTACTCAGTAGAGACATAGTGTTTCACCGTGATGGATACTAAACTACTAAACTGGGCAATTAATCCTGCTTCTTTCCTGTGTATGCTGATAGTACACTTAACGTTGGTCCTTAAGTCATTGGTTGCCAATATTCACATATAGTTAATGCTTGATTCTTGTCAGTGAAAGGATTTTATTGACTTCTGTCAGCAAGCGGAATGTCAACAATAGCACTTCATCTGAAGGCAGGAAGAAACACTCAGGCAGATGAACAATTACAAGTTCATGCGTGGCAAATCTGGATTCCTTCCATTTTTATGACGGTTTGTCTTGGCAAAACTAATTTGTCCGCCCGTTAAAATTGGGTTTGAGATTTTTGACGCAGCATTCCTAAATGTTTTAGTATCAAAGCTTTATCTTCAAGTCTTAAAGGTCCCATATTATGATCATTTCAGGGTCGTTTAAATTGATATTTGATCCCGGTGGAGCACTAGCACACTCCTGAATTTAAACTAAATGAGTTTTAGAAAACGGTTGATAAGATTATTGCTGTGTGTATTCTCGGTGATAGAAGTGGGTATGGAGTTGGATTGTTGAACTGTTTTGTCAGTTTGAAAGTCAGATAAAACCTAAAACCTGAGGTCTTTAAAATTCTCTTTTTTTGTACATCAAATAATTGAGATTCTGTGGACAACCTTTTTTAAGTGGACATCATGAAGCTGACTTTGTCTCCTCAGGAAAAAGATCAGAGAAGTTTGGACTTGAACACAGCCAAGTGTATGCTGGGACTTCTTCTAGGAAAGACGTGGCCTCTGTTTCCTGTCTTTAATCAATTTCTAGAGGTTAGACTTTTGCAAGGATCTTTTTTTTGTGTTGTGTGTTGTGGTTGATATGTATGTTATCCCTATTTATTACCTTGCATATTTTCATTTTTCAGCAATCTAAGTACAAAGTCATCAACAAAGACCAGTGGTGTAATGTATTAGAGTTCAGCAGGACAATCAACCTGGACCTCAGTAACTACGATGAGGACGGTGCCTGTAAGTCTTTGTAGATGAATCACAACATTGATCAGTTGATGACACATTTCCTGTTGTCCTTTTTCAGGGCCGGTTTTGTTGGACGAGTTTGTGGAATGGTACAAAGAGAGACAAATGTTATAGCTGCCAAGACAAAATGTAAAACTGGTTCTAACTGTGACGCCGATGGCTATGAGAATCAAAATCCAATAAGTAAACAATACATATGGTAGAGTGCTTCATGAGAAGAGGTGGTGGGGTGGGCTGGGCTGAGTTTGCATCTTGGGTGGATGCTGCACAGAGGTGCATTTAGAAATTATTTTTCCCGATGCAGTCGTATTGAGAAGTCTTCAGGAGCCACTTGGTGGCATCTCACTGTGACATCATGTTGCTGTCTGCATTCGACGCTCAAAGCGGAGTAGTGCGTGAGAGAAAAAGTTTTGTGACTCATTGTTTTCAGCACTTCAGCAGAACAGAAAACATCAGCATTGTGTCTTAACGGTTCCAACAATGGTGAAGCCACGTTGACATTCTGAGTCTGTGTGCATTCAACTTCTCGCGACAGGTGTCACCTCATGCAGTCTGGCATATTTTGTGGTTGTTTAAAATTGAAGCACACAAGTGTCAAAAGGTTGACGGCATGTTAACGTGCCTGTATTGTCTACTATTGATTTGTGCCAGTGATTCTTTACCCCCTCTTTCTACTACTTTGGATCCTTCATGCTGTTTCGCTCCAGTTAATGCTAACAACTAGCTGAGTGCCAGCGAAGGCTCGAGACCTCATAACACCAAACCCATTTAGCATTGCTGCTTTCAAACTCTTATTACAACGCAATGAGTAGCCACTCGTGCTCGGATTAGCATTTGACGGTGCAATGGCCGGTTGCTGTATCTGCATTGTGTTGTTAAGAGTATTACTGTGCCTCAAAACTTAGACGTCACTTTTTTTTCCGTCATACACAGATACCAACAAAACCCTAACGTGTATACATGTTTGTGTCCACACACACACACACACACAGTACTTGAGTGGTCAGGGACTCTTCTGGGATGAATTCAGGTTGAGGGATATGTATTCAGATGATAGAGCTAGTCGATGTCCATTTTGTCTAAATGTGGAATCTGTTTTGTCTTCCTTAGCCAATTGATAGTTAAGTGTCTTCTATTAGTAGCATCCCTGCGAACACTGACAGTGTTACTTTTACTACAGTCAGACCAGTGACCCTCTCAGGATGAGGACGAGGTCCAAAAGGATCGAGTTGAAGGGTAGGATTGCTAAAGCACCACTTTGCACCAACTGTAGACCTTGTTAAAAACGGACACTGACGGTTTGTAACTGTGCGACAATGCTATGCTGTTCTTTTGCCTAGTGTTATGTTCTTGTAAGACCTGTACAAATATGTCTTTGACTATGGTGTGATGCAAAATTGTCAAAAAAAAACATTTGCATGCAGGCTCAGTAAAGCCTTTTGTGAATGGATGAGATTTTAAAAGTATATTTTCCAACGTTTTTGTTAATGTACAGAAATTGTGCGAGTGCTTTTTGTTTAATTTGATAATCAGGATCATGTCGTCTTCTGAATAATTTCATGATCTTGTTTATCAAGACCTGGAACGCACCTGTAACCTCATCGTGGAACAAGAGCAAATCTCCTGCATTTACAAACACACATTCAAACAGCTCCGTGGGGCTGCAGCTGCACATGTACTCTTTTATTTATTGGCGGTGTGTTACTTTTGTACACTGTCATGCATCACAATCTCACGGTGAAGTCATTTCTCATTTCATTTTATCCGTACAGATAAAAAAAATAAATACATGATACAGTTAGCATAAAATCAGATTCATCTTCATGAACTGTTCTATGTTGGTCATCCTTTCAGTATTCCCGCCAACGATGCAGGAGAAGCCTTGTTGCAACTGTATATATGTATGTAAACTATGTGTCTATATGTTTCCACTATAACCTGTGTCTATATACTTAAATAAAATGGTTTATTAACTTACATTTTTGTGTTATTTACATAAACGAGCATCAAAATTAGTTTCAAAGTGTAGCATTAAAGCATCATTAGATCTCTGCAAATGAATAAAAATGACTTAGTTTTACATTGGACAGCACATTAATCGTATCAAACAATTTTCATTTCAGTCATATTACAACCACGAACTCATTTTTTGGTGTCATACTTTAAGCTGTGTATCGAGTCTGGGATGCTCTAATTCTTCCCTCATTCGGTTCAGTTCATGTTTCGGGGATGTCCTCGCCCTGGAACTTGCAATGCTTACTTTGGCAGTGGTGTTATTGGAATTGGAGGAGGAAGCCCACTTGGAATGTCATCATCAAAAACGGTGCCGTTTCTGTACTGAGGGTCATAATCCAACAAGTTCGCAGCTCTTTTCTCATCGATTGAATAGCTCCCAGTTTGTTGGTCGTTGCTAGCAGGAAAATCCACCAGCAAATCTCCACTGTTTGAATCCCATATTCTTCTCTCAGCCGACATGGCTCTGAGGGCACCAAGGCCTCTTCTGCTGGTCCTAGGCATGTAGAACATGTCGAAAGGAACGTCTGTGGCAGGATTGCTACTGTTGTAAAACGATGAATATTTGTCAACAGGTGTGCTGCTCCGTTTCACCTGGCCATCCATTAAATCATCATCACTTTCATGACTGAAAGACCTGGATGAGTAAGATGAGAAGTTTGCTGGCTCTCTAAGTGTAGATGATGAGCGGAACTCCACCTGTCTTGGTCTCCACCTTGGCTCAGTTGAAAATTCTTCATCTACACTTTGCTCTTTCCAAGCACTACTCTCAAAGCTGGTCCCTGGATCTGTCTTTTTGGCAGTAAAGGTAGTTCTCTTGTCAATAATGAATGACTGACTCTGTTGTGCATCCTGTAATATTTTTGGCCTGGAATATCTTCCAGAATCATCTGCTAGTGGTGATTTCCTGATAATGGCTTTATCTTCCTCAGCATCATCCTCGCTCTCACTACTTGAAGAGGTGGTGTGAGGTTGATGATGCATCTGCAAAGTAGATGGCTGAGAGTACTGCTCCAGTTTCTGGTCACTTGTGAGTACAGTGTAGTCCTGTACCTTCACTGAGTTGACTGCGTTTGCCTCTAAGGGTACAGTGGTAAACTCATGGGTTTCTGCGTTTGCTGAGTTCAAAGATGCGTCTTTTACTATTCCTGTGCTTCTGGACTGTGTTCTGCTGTTGCTCCTCATTGTCCTTTCGCCACCAAATGTGTATGGGGAGTCAGAAAGAGGAGACAAAAGTGGAGGGGTGTCAATTGAACGTGACCAACTTCCATGACGATTTCTGGAGCGTGAGGAGCCGAGATTCATTGTTGCCCACCGAGACTCAAGTTCTAAATCTGTCATTTCGCTGCTGCTGGTTATAGTGCCACCAGTATTTCTAATGCTTTTTATGCTTTGTGAATGGGGTTTTGCGTCATAAATTGTCTGTTGTAATACTCTAGCTTCAGACTGCGGTCTGTACATGACTGCTTGTACAGTTTGGGATGGCGCGTTTGCTTCAGCTTCACTGTCACTGCTAGAAGAATCGGATTTCGGCAGAGGTGCTGTGGGTATTTCTGGTTGGCCTTTTGTGTGAGGTTCCTGGTTTTGAGATCGTAAGGTGTTGACCATGGGTTTCTGTCTCTGTTGTAGTGTCAGTGTTTCTTCTGACAACTCGCTCCCATCAGGTAATTTTGTAAATAGCGGTGATGGTTTGATATCCAACCGCCTCTTGAGGCCCTTCATGCGCTCAAGGTCAACAATGGGCCACCACTTTTCTGAAACTTGATTTGAATCTGTGTCTCTGCTCAGGTTTTGAGATGTTTTGCTCCAAGAGTAAACTCTGTAGATGGTCTTTGGATCAGTATTTGGGTGCCTTGCAGTAGTTTCAGTTTCACTGTCGCTGCTAGAGGAGGTCACTGATGTATTGCGTCTTGCGTTTTGAATTGATGGTTTTGGCCGGAGGATGTGATCTGTCTTTTGGACTTCATAAAAAACCTGTGAACTATTGAATTGGTTTGGAACCGGAGTAGCTTCAAAAAGTGGCATTGATGCTTTAATATCAAGACGCCTTGCCAGACGCTTCCTGTGCTGAAGATCAACAATAGGCCATTGTTTTCCAACTGCCTTTCCTTTATCATCATCATCACTGTCACTGCTGGATGATGAAATGGTGTGTTGCTTCTGTGGGATTTGTTTTGAGTCAAGTCTAGTCTCCTGTTTTTCAAGTTGAGCTCTTGCATTTTTAGAAACATCCGTCGGAAATTTTGGCCAATACGTGGCCTCTTGCATCATTTTCCTGGTGTGAACAGTTGGTTCGACCTCACTGTCGCTGCTGGAAGATGAGCCAGAAACTGGTGCTGGTGCTTTGATGTCAAGTCGTCTCTTCAGGCTGAACTTGAGATAGGGCTTGAAAGGCTCCTCATATCTTGTTGCATGATGTTTTGTGACCATTTCTTCAGCTTTCCGAGGGTGGACGACTGTTTCAACTTCACTGTCACTGCTCGAGAGTGATTCAGAAGTCAATGATGCCGTTTCAGCCTTTAAATCTGTCTGGACAAGCGTCGCTTGCTCAAAACTTGGCCGTACTCTTTCGGAATGCATCTTCCATGTTGCTTCATTCTGAATTGGGATTTGATGAAACCCTGTCAAAGATCCCATGAGTGGTTCCTTGTTGTGCACTTCAATGGTCTGTTTTTCTACTATCACAGTTCTTTCTGGACTTGTGGAAAGCAGTGGTAGTGGTTTAATATCCAGACGCCTCCTCAGCCTTTTCCTGTGCTGAAGATCGACAATGGGCCACCATTTTTCAGGGTCTTTAATTCTTGTTTCTTTGTCACTGTCACTGCTAGATGAGGAATCAGATGGGTGATCCTGTGGAATTTGCTCCAAGTCAAGCCTCGTCACTTGTTTTACGAGACGAGGTCTTGCATTTTGAGGAGATTTAACTGGATATTTTTGCGTGTACATCGGCTTTTGCACCGGTATCTGGGCCTGAATGGTTGGTTCGACCTCACTGTCACTGCTAGAAGATGAGTCAGAATCTGCTGTTGGTGCTTTGATGTCAAGGCGTCGTTTAATGCTGAACTTAGGATAAGGCCTGAAAGACTGTACATCCACCTGGAGTTCTGGATGAAACCCTGTCGAAGTTCTTATTTCAGGTTCTTTGTTGTGTATTGGAACGGTCTGTTTTTCTATTAATAGAGTAACTCCTGGACTTGTGGAAGGCAGCACCAATGGTTTAAAATCCAAACGCCTCCTCAGCCGTCTCCTGTGGTGCAGATCAACAATGGGCCACCATTTTTCTGGGTCCCTTATCGAGGTCTCATCGTCACTGTCACTGCTGGATGATGAATCAGAGTGATGCTCCTGTGGGATTTGTTTCAAGTCGAGCCTTGTTGCCTGTTTGTCAAGTTGAGGTGTTGTATTTTGGGAAGTTTCTGCAGGAAACTTTGGCCTGTATGTTGCCTCTTGCGTCATTATCATAGAGTGATCATTTGGTTCGACCTCACTGTCACTACTAGAAGATGAGTCAGAAACTGGTGTAGGTGCTTTGATGTCAAGTCGTCTCTTCAGGCTGAACTTGAGATAAGGCTTCAAAGACCCTTCTTGTCCCTTTTCTTGAGGTTCTTGATGTATTGTCTTCAAAGTTACTTCTCTTGCTGTTTCGATGATCAGCGACTCAGGTATATCACCTCTTGATTCTTTGGAAACCAGTGCTAGTGGTTTAATATCCAGACGCCTCCTCAGACGTTTCCTGTGCTGAAGATCGACAATGGGCCACCATTTCTCTGGGTCCTTTATTGTGGTTTCATCGTCACTGTCACTGCTAGATGATGAATCAGAGGAAAGCCTCTTCACCTGTTTTTCAAGTTGAGGTCTTGCATTTTGAGGAGATTCAACAGGAAACCTTGGCCTGTGTGTTGCATCTTGCACTGCCTTCTGAGTCAGAACAGTTGGTTCGACCTCACTGTCACTACTGGAAGATGAGTCAAAAACTGGTGCTGGTGCTTTGATGTCAAGTCGTCTCTTCAGGCTGAACTTGAGATGGGGCTTGAAAGGCTCCTCATATCTTGTTGCATGATGTTTTGTGACCATTTCTTCAGTTTTCCGAGGGTGGACGACTGTTTCAACTTCACTGTCACTGCTCGAGAGTGATTCAGAAGTCAATGATGCCGTTTCAGCCTTTAAATCTGTCTGGACAAGCGTCGCTTGCTCAAAACTTGGCCGTACTCTTTCGGAATGCATCTTCCATGTTGCTTCATTCTGAATTGGGATTTGTTCTTCAGATATCATAGCTGGTACTTTGGGAATGGGTACAACAGCTTTGATGTCCATACGCCTCCTGAGGCGTCTCGCACTATTGAGATCAATAGTCGGCCACCGCTTTGCTGAGTCATCACTTTTGGTATCCGACTCACTGTCACTGCTTGAAGATGAATAAGACTGTCTTTTGAGGTCTCGACTCTGGGACACTGAGGAGCTTTGCGTGTGAGTCACCACCATCGTGGCTTGTTTGATGTCATCATCACTGTCACTGGTGGAAGAGAAGTTGGATCCTACAGGCATAGCTTTGATATCAAGTCGCCTCTTGATGCGCACTGGGTATTTGAGATCTTCCTTCAGCATCTTTTCCTGGGGTTTTTCTGGGGTATGTTTTGTCACAAGGTTTCTTGACAGGTTTTTTTCACGCGTTTTTAACCTGGATAACTTCTCCTCCACAACATCAATGTAGGAGACGTTTGTTGATTCATTGTCACTGTCACTGCTGGAGGATGAATCAGAAGACAGCAACTGTACTTTAAAGTTCATTCGTCTTTTCACTTGTGGGATGAACTGAAGACCAGGGCTGGGGGTCCGTATCCTTGCTTCAGGATAATTTGGAGACAACTGGGATGTAGAGTTTGTGCTGTATTCCAATAGTTGCTCTGTTTTTTGTTGGTTCTCCATTTCATCCTCACTCTCACTGCTTGAGGAAGTAAGGGATGGTGAGGGTGCTTTAAAATCTAAACGTCTCTTAGGGTAGGGAATACGTGGAAAAGTATTGTCTGGCATCTGGAGACGACTGGCTTTTTGGGCGTCAGCATCCCATTTGATATGTTCTTGAATATGGACTGTTTCCTTCATGTATTCATATTCAGCCTCGCTGTCGCTGCTCGAAGAGGAATACACAACTGGTACTGACGCTTTGAATCCAAGGCGCCGTTTTAGTTTCGGAATATGCAGAAGCTCAAGGCTTGGCCACTGTGTTTTGGTCTGACTCATGGTTGGAGATGTTTTGGCTTCAGATTTAACTACGTATACTTCTTGGTCAACTCTAGATCTCTGCCTTATCGCTTCATCTTCACTGTCGCTGCTAGAAGATGAATCAATGTCTGGTGATGGTCTGCCCACGTATGGAAGAGATTTGGAATCTTGGTTTGATGTCTGGGGATGAGTGTGATTTTGAGTGACGACTGTCCATTGATCATGAATTTGTACTGTTTCTCGTATAGTTTCATATTCATGTACTTGGTGATGAGTCCCAAACATCTCCTCCTCACTGTCACTACTTGAAGACGAATCAGAAACCTGTGATGTCGATTTAAACTGCAGACGTCTCTTAAGCTGTGGGACGTTAAGAAGGTTCAGGCTGGGCCATTTGCCGTAGTTCACAGTTTGAGATGTCCTGAGTTCAGATTGGACAATGTATTTGTCTTGCTGTTTGGATCTGAGCCCAATCGGTTCATCCTCACTGTCACTGCTGGATGAGGAATGGCTAAGTGGCGAAGGTGTTTCTAAAGGTCTGTTCACGTTTGGAAGAGGTTTTGAGACTCTGACTGGTGTCTGGAGATGAGTTTCTTTGTTAGTGATCACAGTCCATGGATCTTGTTTCTCAATTTGTACTATTTCTTCTATAGTTTCATATTCATGAACTTGAAATGTCTCCTCCTCACTCTCACTACTTGAAGATGAATCCGAAACTTGTGATGTCGCTTTAAACTGCAGACGTCTCTTAAGCTGTGGGATGTTGAGAAGGTTGAGACTTGGCCACTTGTCGTAGTTCGCAGTTTGTGATGTCTTGAATTTAGGTTGGACTCCATACTTTTCTCTGTGTTGGTTGGTCTTGAGCACAATTGTTTCATCTTCACTGTCACTGCTGGTCGAGGAATGACTAGCTGGTGAGGGTGTTTCAAATGGTCTCTCCATGTACGGAGGAGGTTTTGAATCTCTTTGAATTGTCTGTAGATGAGTTTGTTTTTGAGTCACAGTCCATGGATCTTGAATTGAAACTGTTTCATAGCCATGAACTTGGGGTTCATTCCCATCCATCTCCTCTTCGCTGTCACTACTTGAAGAAGAATCAGAAACAAATTGCGTCACATTGAACTGGAGACGTCTCTTGAGTTGTGGGACATTCAGAAGGTTGAGGCTTGGCCATCTGTCATAGCTCACAGTTTGAGATGTCTTGAGTTCAGACTTAACTACGTAGTTGTCTAGGCGTTGCTTCATTTCACCCTCACTGTCACTACTGGTGGAGGAACCAGATGTTGATGACTGTTTTCTATGAGTCTTGTCGTAGCTCACAGCTTGAGATGTCTTGAGTTTAGATTGGACAATGTCTTGCTGTTTGGATCTGAGCCCAGTCGTGTCATCCTCACTGTCACTGCTGGAAGAGGAATGGCCAGCTGGCGACGATGTTTCCAAGGGTGTGTCCACGTATGAAAGAGACTTTGAATCTCCACTTGACGTCTGAAGGTAAATTTCTTTTCGATTAACCACAATCCATTGATCTTGGTTTTCAGTTTGGACTGTTTCTAGTACAGTTTCATACTCATGAACCTGGTGTCCAACCCCAACCATCTCCTCTTCGCTCTCACTACTTGAAGACGAATCAGACACGCTGCGTGGCACTTTGAACTGGAGACGTCTCTTGAGTTGTGGGACATTCAGAAGGTTGAGGCTTGGCCATCTGTCGTAGCTCACAGTTTGAGATGTCCCGAGTTCAGACTTAACAATGTACTTGTCTTGGCGTCGATTTGCTTCACCCTCACTGTCACTACTGGTGGAGGAATCAGAAGATGATGTCTGGCTTTTACGAGTCTTCACTGCAAATCGGCGCTTGATGGGCTTGATGCGGACGTGCTGATGTGTTTGTGGAAGCCCCTCAGCAAATTCATAGTGTTGTAGTGGAACACCACCAATGGCCTTCTTCTCCTCCTCCTCACTGTCACTACTAGAAGAAGAAGAATGAGCTGGTAAAATCACTTTGAATGCTAAACGCCTCTTAGGACGTTGGAGATTGTGAAAGTTGAGTCTCGGCCACTGTGTTCGTTCACGGGAGACGTTCTGAAATACTCCAGATTCAGATTTTTGACTTGTCTCACTGTCACTGCTTGAGGTTGAATCCAAAGTTTGTGGTGTTGTAATATCTAGATAAACACTCCTCTGCTCTGCCTGGTTGGGAATTTCTGCCTCAGTGTGTTTCATTTTGACTGCAAAGCGTCGCTTGATTGGTCTTAGCTTTATATGACTGGGTGGAGACCTTATGGCTGGTGGAAGATTCACACTTCCATATGTGTGAGTTGGAGGCCTGACATCCGCTCCCTCACTGCCACTGGAGGGAGACTCAGACGATACGATGTTGTTTTGCTTTGGTCTGGATTTGAGGCCACTGATTGCATCATCACTGTCAGCACTGGACACTGAATGAGATTCCGGTGACGGGGCTCTAATTTCTGATGGCTCCCTCCTGTGTTCCTTTGGTCTGTGTCTCACGTTGTGAGCTCCATCTTCTTTGTCATCACTGCTACTAGATGATGAATGAACAACTCTGGGTGGGTGACTAACAGCCACACTAGGGCTCTTCCATTTGGTCAGTGGGGTCTTGGTAGGTGTTGTGAAGACGTCGCTGTCTCCCTGCTCACTGCTTTCACTTGAGTGAGAGGAAAGGGAAGCCTGTCTCCTCAAAACAGGCCTGTCAGCGCTTTTCTTTGCATGGGTCTGATGTTCACGACCTGCACTCACACTGATGAACCCATTATCCCTCTCTTCCTTCTCGCCTTGATTCGGGTTCACAGTGTAATGTGTCACCTCGTCTTCACTGACGTGTGAGCTGGAGCTGGAGCTGCTATTTCTCGCCCATTTATCCGACTTGCGCTTCACGTTTCGTTTGGGACTCTTTAAAGACCTGACCTGTCGGCTGGATTTGGTGGCTGAGCTGCAGGATGAATCACTAAACTCAAACTGCTCCTCGTTCTCGCTCAACAGCTCTTGAGATGTTGGATCGGTGGTTTGTGATGGACCGGCCCTCTGCTGAACAAGGTCCTCATCAAGTCTGGGAGCTTTGGCTGTTGTTGGGACCAGGTGGAGCTTTCGTTCATCTGAGTCGCTGGTTGAAGAATCTGAGCTTGAAGAGGAATTTCTTCTCACCCTCTGTTCCTGGGAATGGCTGGGTGACTTCTCTGAACTTTTTTGACCACCTAGTTTGTTAGCTCGTGGAGTGCTGTCGTCAGTACTGCTCACACTGTCTGAATCATCAGATTTAGGATTGCTAACATGCTCTGTCTTGTTCAGTACTTCAATATAACTTTCTCTTGTGCCGCCTTCTTCAATGTTATAATAGTCCACATTTCTCATGTCCCTGCCGTCAATGCTACTGAAGGTGACCCTCCTCTCCTGGTGATTTCCTGTCCTCTCCAATTCCTCAGAAAAGGCCTCATTGTCGTATTGTCCTTGTTCCATATGTGAGTCAGAGTGGGTTTCTGTCGCTGGCCTTTTCCTGGTGATCCTTAAACAGAGAACCTCAATGTAGGGCCTTGCAATAAATCCGAGGACGAAGGCGACAAGAAATGTGACCAAAATTGAAAGAAAGATTATCAGAGCCGGGTCGCTTGTCGGCGCGATCACAATCTTTTCCTGGATCTTACCAGCTGGGTCTTCGCCCAGGATTGGTTGGTTCGCTCTAGAAACACTTCGGATTTTTCTTTCTGTCCTTTCAGTTTTACTAATGTGGAGGTTAAAATCGGCTCCGATATCAGGATCTTCTGACACACACTCGTATACACCTGAGTCCTTCTGCGTGATGTCACGGATGACCAGCCCCAGTAGTGACTGCTGCTCATCTGGAGTCGCCAGGACTGAATCTAAAACAGAAAAGTTTTGCTGAACCTATTCACCGTTATAGTAGTTGAACTGTCATTTAACTTTTACCTTTCAGAGAGCAGGACAGTGAGATTTGGGAACCGCTGTGAACTGTTACATCCAGGTGGAGCTGTTGCTTGCTTTCAGTGGCAAAACAGTTGAGGTCATCCTCCTCTAACTGCAGCAGGTCTGTCCCGGACAGTGTAGATGGAGAACCACAAACTACTCTCCAGGGTTGCAGACCTCGCAGCTGGTCACGGACCAGCCATCTTCTCAGAGTTCGCAGGCTGCAGTCACACGCCCACCTGTTGCCGTCCAGACTGACGTGCGTAGCAATGTTGCGCAAAGAAAGGTAGGCTGCGGGATGAATCCTGTTCAGCAAGTTGAAGCTCACATCAAGGATCTGTGGTGGTGAAAGCAAAGCCACAGACATTTTAGAAAGAGTCACCTGTAAAGAATGGGGAATTAATAAAACACACTTTGTGATGAAAAGCAAACACATCGATGGAATGATCGATGAATGAGTAATATTGAAGAATCACAGCAGAACAGTAAAAGTTAGCACTGAGGTCTGATCTGCATTGAACACCAGCTCTTCACTAGCCTGTTTTTAATCCTTCCATCCCTTGACCAAAGGATTTCAGGGTTGAAATAAAAGTCCGTCGAGTCGTGGTCTATCCAGGAGTCTCCACTTGACTGGATGTGCCTCTCTTAGACAGGAACCAACTGTCAGCGTTAACAATGCAATTCCAGCCACTTCATTTTGCTCTTTTGGATATGACCCAGAAGAAAGATTTGCCAGTGCTATTTTCACCAAGGCAGTTGAACTACTCAACTTTATAGGCTCTTTTTTCCGACCCCCTCTACCATTCTTCGACCATCACATTTGTGGTATGGCACCAGAAGAACCCTCATGCATGAACTGTAGTAACCTATAAGTGCCAATTGTATTGTTTAGATAAGGGGAAAAATCAGCTTGATTTTAAGACAGAAACCTCTGTTGCTGATACGTCTGTCGGCCAACCAACGAAATGACAAAATTGCTACTCTGAAATTCTCATTATATTACTCATTGGTTGAGGCTTGTTGTCCCGGTGTTATTCAGACTGGCAAGGGTCTAGATGCAGTTGGATCCAGTGGGAAGATATCCCTTCCCTGTGCTGCATATCATTTCCTATTTCAGTAGTCTTACTTTTGATTGTAGTTTTTGTTGCCACACAAAAGTCCAAAAAGTCCACTGAAGACACAATGTTGACATTAAGACTCATGCTTACAGGAGGAAACGGCTTTCAATAGCGGTAAACGTAAATATTATTAATGTCATGGTCGACCAAAAGAAAGGTGAAACCCTGGTAAAAAGAAAAATATCTAAAAACATAACTCCTGATTTAATGTGCAAAGGCACCATTGACCCATAACTTGACCTCTTCATTTTTTTTACCCCACAAATGCAGCAGACTCATTTGTTGAACACTTGTCATGTGTCATTGCTCAGAAATGGTGGTCAGAAAATAATGTGGATGCTGGCATCCACCCACCAGAGAGTCAGCTGCTATTTTAAAACATTGGTTACAGTGGAAAAAGAAGAGGGGATGCTGGATTATGTCTTCATTTTTAAGTTAATTTTATTGCATTACGACAATATTTGTTAGTGTGGACTTTATTTTACGTTTACATTTTTAAGACACACCGTCTCACAGCCTTTCCAGTTTGACATGTCATTTGTTGTTACTGGAACTAGTGAATATTTTGTTTAACTCGTTCTGTGCATGATGTCGCATCACATCTCACATGAATTGAAAGTAAAAAAGATGAATGTGTCTCACCTTGAGTTGGACTAGATCCTGAAACATGAGAGGGTCAAGGCTGGTGATGAGGTTATGCTGAAGGTATAGCTCCTTCAGCTGGTGAAGGTTTTGGAATTCTTCTGGTTCCAGAGTTGAGATTTTGTTGAAGGACAGATGAAGGACCTGCAGAGACTTGCTGCTGTTCAGCCCTGGATGACAGAAGAGACATTTGTAAGTACACACGTTGTGTGTCTCTTCATAGGTTGAATGTTAATGTATAATATTTAATACATTGCATTTTGCCTTTACTAAAGGAAGTGGAAATGTACGCTTGACTCCTGAGGCGATTGATATTGCTCAATCTTGTTCTGTCTCTCTGTCGACTGAAGCTGCTGAGCTGAAGTGAAGGGCTGTGGGTCTGGGCTTCATTAGAAAGGCGCTGTTGTGAGCTGAATAGCAACTGTCAACACAACTCTCTCTAAATAACTGGTTTGTCCTCTCAGGCTGGAGACAGCAATGTGTATGAAGTGTTCTGGGTTCACATTTTCAACTCACATCTACATTCACAAGTGCTGACTGTGCAGTCAAGTTATCAGTGTGGGTTTATACATGTCTCCAGAGCAAAGTACGAGGTTAATGATCAATAGCTGTGTATTAACAGCACAGTTTAATTTTATTGTCGTGGTCACCATCTCAGTTTCTCCCCATTCAATGCAGAGAAATATCAACAAAGTAGTAATAACATCCAAGTGTGCCGGATGTTCGATCAGGTGCCAGGGGTAAACTATGGGGCACATCTTGGAAGTCGTAAAAGGCGTCCTGGCTTTATTGAGATGACAAAGTCATCGGTAGCTTAAGAAAGTACATCAGTTGTTTGCCACTGATCATTTGTGATCAGTTGTTTTTATGCAGTTATGTAATATAAACCTAATTAAAAGCTTTTTAAAATGGATTAAGTGAGTCCAACAACTCGACAACAATAGATCCTTTATATAGCAGTTCAGAGCTCAGGAAGAAGACAAAGTGTTTCCACCCAGGAGTATTTCGCCGACTGCAGGTTGAGTTGAGAGACAGAACTTCCATCCCGCCGAAAACGTGGCAGTTTGGTCCCACGTGCACTTGCATTTTTTGGCAAGAGGAATGATGAAGTGCGGACACCTGCGTCGCTGTTGCGACGATGCAATCATTTGCAAACGCATCTCCATAAAAGAAAGGGAGACTCGGCCACAATAATATCGGGTTGAACCGGGGCATCCCAATACCTTAGCGAAGCAATATTTCAATTGCGATGTGCAAACGTGCCGCTGGGTGTCACTGTTGTTGTAGGAGTGAGTGTGGAGTGTCTGCCGCTGTTCGTGTATGTGTGGTGTGGCCGCTGCGTGTGGGAGGGGCTGCCGGGAGATTGACGTCTCTCTGGGGAAGAAAACGTGTAGAAGTGCCCGGTACTTGTGAAGTTCGAACTGCGACGAAATAAACCATAAGAACGCTCTACCAAAGACTCGACTCATCCATGTCCCAGCTCCAGCCGACGAAAAGGACATTAAACCCTGGAGTGCGCGCTCCAGCCTTGGAGGTGACGGAACACCTCCCCTGTGACGCCCGACCACGGTCCGGTGAGGAGGCAGGAAAGGTTTAACACTGGCGACCACGAAGGGACTGGAGGCTCGGGACACTGTGGTGAGCACGTTTGAAGTGACATACGCTGAAAGAAAGTTTTAAAAAGTCGAACCGTGTCGGTGAGGGACGGAGGTGCTAATTGCTAAGCTACACCACGAGTTTGGATGTTCGGAGGAGTTAGCAGCAACAAGTTCGCCATGAGTGAAGGACGTGACGGACGCTTCGTGGACAGCGAAAAATACTGTTTGTGGAATGAAAGTGACAACCCGTTCAGACAATTTGCCAAAAATGAACAGAGGAAAGGGGGTTACGTGTTTCACCCTTTGAGTGAGGCTCGCCGGCCCAAGTGGAAAAACACGAATCCGTTTATCGATGACGTGGACAGTTATGACCCGGACTATTCACAGTTTTCCACGCCACACGTGAACCCATTCTCTGGTGGTCGCACTGGAAATTATGTTCAGAGTACTCCCATGGAATTTGGTCTTCCATACACCCACCAAAGCCCTTCTGGTCACCCACAGAGTACAGAGGTGTGTGATCAGTTGACTGATCCAATGAATCACTTGAGAGTTGGAGGCCGAACCGCTGTCATGCAAAGTGGACGTGGTGTGTCAGGTCAGCGTCACCTGCACCAGGAGTCGCCTTCTGATAGTGAAGACGATACCTGCACAGAAGAGAGAGTCCCCACACTTCGGCCCGGGCAGTATGATGGCACTACACCATGGAGAGAATTCTTATACAAGTTTGAGAGCTGCGCCCACGCCAACAACTGGTCTGAGAAGACAATGACCCTGCAGTTAAAGTTTTGTTTAGTTGGGCCTGCTGGTGCCATCGTCCATCGTAATCCACGCTCTGCTAGGTGGGATTATGGCCGCCTGGTGGAGGAGATGGAAACTGCCTACGGACCGTCATCAGAGCATGCTGCGGCGGTGGCAATCGAACTCCGTCAGAGGGTGCGGAAGACTGGTGAGTCGCTTCACTTGTTGAGGGACGACATATATGGGAAAGTCTCGGTGGCCTACAGTGACAGAAGTGAAGTAGAGCAGGACACTATCGGTGTGGAGGTCTTTACATCTGCTGTGGGAGATGCAGAGATTGTCCAGAAATTATTAGAACAGCGCCCACGTACTCTGGCTCAAGCATATGATATTGCAAGGCGCCATGAGACCACCAAGCGCGCTGCATTGTATGTGGCCAGTTTTGCTCATTCTGGGTCCCGTAGTTTCAGTGAACGACGGCAAAGAGCAGCTGTTGTCAAGGAAGGAGTAGAAGTCGAAGGTACAGAACATGTTTCAATGCCGACCCTGCCCAGCAGAGCATCTGTGCCCCCTAGCCCTCCAGCCATTCCACGTTGCCCCCCACGTAAGATGTCTGCCCGCCACGACATGAAGTGGGAGGACATTCGCTGCCACAACTGCTCAGGGTTGGGACATATGAGGCGTGAGTGTCCATCACCAAGACAGCCAACCAGAGCTCCGGCATACAAACAGAGTCCAACGCAGCCTAAACCTGCCACCCTCCATCACAACCCGAGTCAAGAAATGAGTGTCAGCATGCTGGTCGGTGACCTGGAGGTGTACGCTGTCTTGGACACTGGGGCGGCTAGAAGTGTTTTCCCTCTTCGACTGTACAACGCTCTCCAGCCAGATGTTCGCCCACCACTGCAGCCACCGACGGTCACAACCCTAGTAGGTGTGGGACCTGGTACTGTTCCTGTGCACGGAGAAGCCGACCTCACAGTGCAGTTCCACAACAGACAAGTCAGTGTGCCCTTTCTGATCGCAGACATCGTGGGTGATGATGCCCTTCTTGGCCAGCCATTCCTGATTCAAGCACAAGCACGTTTGGATTATGGGAAACAGCACATTATCTTGTTTGGAGAAGAAGTGTCGTTTTACCGTCCCGACACAAAGAAAAAGACTAGTGCTGTGAAAGTGTGCCGAACTGTTGTCTTGCTGCCTGGTCATGAGTATTTGGTGAGGGGAATGACCCATGCGGGAAGCTGTATTGAAGGCCAAGTGGTTCTGAGTCCCACCAAAGGATTTGTGGAGAAACACAGATTGCTTGTTGCCAGAGTGTTGGTGGAACCAGCCAAGCTTCAACCTGTGCCACTACGCATTTTCAATCCGGGCAACAGGGCTGTGACTATCAAGAAGGGGGCCATTGCTGGATTCCTCCAGCCTGCTACACCGCTGCAGTCCACAAGCAACATAATGGTCTCCAGTGCAACTGACCAGTCGTCTACACTGCCACCACATCTGCGAGAACTCTATACAAAAAGCTCAGCAGAGTTAAGTAACCGAGAGCGAGTTCAACTGGCGCAACTGTTATGCACCTACAGCAGTGTATTTTCCACTGGCCCGGATGATATTGGTCGCACAAATCTGGTCCAACACGACATCATCACTCGTCCAGGTGCCCCAGTCAAGCAACCACCACGAAGAATGGCATGGGAGAAACAGCGTGATGCTGATGAGCAGATACAGCAGAACCTGGAGCTCGGACTCGCTAAGCGTAGCCACAGCAGCTGGGCATCGCCTATTGTGATGGTACGAAAAAAAGATGGAACTTATCGGCTCTGCATTGACTACAGATCTCTGAATGACTGCACCATCAAAGATGCATATCCCCTGCCCCGAATACAAGACACACTGGACACTCTTTCGACGGCAAAGTGGTTCAGCACACTAGACTTGGCTTCCGGCTACTGGCAGGTGGAACTCACACCTCGAGCTCGTGAAGCTTCAGCCTTCTGTACCAGAAACGGCCTATTTGAATGGAATGTCATGCCATTTGGACTGTGTAACGCTCCGGCAACCTTCCAGCGATTAATGGACCGTGTTCTGGCTGGTCTGCAGTGGGAGACCTGCTTGGTCTATCTGGATGATATAATAGTGCTGGGGAAGGATGTGCCTGAGATGTTACAACGGCTAAGTCAAGTGTTCAACCGACTACACCGAGCTCAACTAAAGCTGAAGCCGGCTAAATGTTGCCTCTTCCGCCGGCAAGTGAACTACCTTGGTCACATAGTGTCAGAGAAGGGCGTGTCCACCGACCCTCAAAAAGTCCAGAGGGTTCAAGACTGGCCACCACCAACTTCACTGCAAGAGGTTCGTCAGTTTGTCGGCCTGGCGTCCTATTACCGCCGCTTTGTCAAAGACTTTGCATCAATAGCTGAGCCCCTCCATAATCTAACCAAGAAAAATGCCCGGTTCGAGTGGACGGACAAGTGTCAGGTGGCTTTCAATGAACTGAAGCAACTGCTGTCAACCGCACCCATCTTGGGGTACCCCCTCGACCAAGGTGAGATGATCTTGGACACAGATGCCAGTGACACCGGCATTGGTGCAGTATTGTCCCAGGTTCAGGAGGGAAGTGAACGTGTGTTAGCCTACGGAAGCCGCAAGCTGTCCAAGACGGAACAAAACTACTGTACGACCCGTCGAGAGTTGTTGGCTGTGGTCGAATTTACATCTCATTTTCGACAGTATTTATTAGGCCGCCAGTTCACCGTGAGAACAGACCACAGCAGTCTCCGGTGGCTGACCAAGATGAAAGAGCCCGAAGGACAGCTAGCCAGGTGGCTGGAGAGACTCGGCGAGTACAACTTCAACATCATCCATCGCCCGGGGTTGCTCCACACCAACGCGGACAGCCTGTCCCGGAGACCTTGTCGCCAGTCTTGTCCGTGTAAGTTGCCGCCTCCTTCAGTTCTATCCAAATGTGTCACCCATCAGGCTATCCAGTGTGAGATGGGGTCAGACATGCCCGTCAGTGGACCGGAATCGCTCCAGGTGAATATAGTGGGGGTGATCAACGCTGACGACTCGGTCCATTCGTTTCAAGGCTGGTCCATGACGGATCTCCAACGAGCCCAGGAGGCAGACATTGACATCTCACCCGTCAAGATATGGCTCGAGTCCGGCAGTGAGCGCCCCCCTTGGGTCACCGTGTCACCCTACAGCCCCGCGACTAAGGCCTACTGGAGTCAATGGGCAAGACTTTTCATCCGGGATGGAGTCCTGATGAGGAAATACTACTGCCTGGACGACACGCAGTTTTACCCCCAAGTGTTGCTGCCCAAATCCTTCCGAGCAGATATCCTAAAACAGATGCATGAAGGGCTCATTGGAGGACATTTTGGCGTTGAACGAACTGTCACCCGAATACAGACTCGGTACTACTGGTACAAAATGAGAGAAGATGTCTCTTTGTGGTGTAGTACCTGCACCAGCTGCGCATCCAAAGCGAGACCCCGCAAGACACCACAAGCCCCCATGGGAACGGTAAGGGTTGGTGCCCCCATGGAGCGCGTCGCTCTAGACATTATGGGACCGCTAAATGAGACTGAGCGGGGAAATCGGTATATACTTGTCATACAAGACTATTTTACTAAGTGGGTTGAAGCATTCCCCCTCCATGATGACAAAGCTGTGACTGTGGCAGAAGTTTTGGCCTCTCAGTGGGTGTCTCGTTACGGTGCTCCACATACCCTGCACAGTGACCAGGGCCGCAATTTTGAATCTGAGGTGTTCCAGAAGATGTGCTTAACGTTCGGCATCGAGAAAACTCACACCACGCCCTTCCGTCCACAGTCTGATGGCCAAGTGGAAAGATTCAACGCCACTCTACAAAAGATCCTGGCCACTACAGCTGAGCGCTGTCACTGGGACTGGGACGTGATGATCCCCTTTGCTGTCATGGCCTACCGAGCAACCAAGCACAGTGCAACTGGTTTAACTCCAAACATGATGATGTTCGGCAGGGAATTGACTGAACCAGTTGATCTGGTTGCTGGATTACCCCCAGACACTGACGCCACACCTTCGCCCCCTGAGTACGTCCAGAGTCTCCGAGAACGGTTGGAGCTGGCACACCAGATCGTCAGAGTCGCCCTTGGTGAAGCAGTGCAACGCGCAAAAAGACAATATGACAAGTCTTGCTGTCGGACCCACTATCAGATTGGTGATGCTGTTTGGTATCTCATCAAAGGCACCCGAAATGTCAAGAACAGAGTTCGGAAATTCCTGCCGTCGTATGAAGGGCCATATTTCATCCTGGGACAGCTGGACGACCTGGTGTACAGGATCCAGAAGAACCCCAGGACCAAAGTCAAGGTGGTCCATCATGATCAGCTGAAGCCGTACCGTTGCCGGGACGCTCTGGACAACACCTGGGCCCTGGAGCTGGCGTCTTCCTGGACACCGATGGAGGTGTCGCCACCACCTGTGCCGAGTGATCAAGCGGACCTGGACCTGGGCTTGTCTCAGCTGTTTTCCAACAGTGCAGCTGGGACAGCTTTCAGTTCCACTTCCTCAGATCCTGACATTGATACTGTTGTGTTTGACTCTCCTCAGTCCGGTCTTCCAGACAGCAGTGGTGCTGCAGTTCAACATCATCCGGACCCGAGCGCTGAAAGACCTCGTCGCCAGCGACGTCCACCAATCATGTATGGGGAATGGGTCCATTAAGCGAGGTTAACTGTTTGAGATGAATAGTTAAGTTTAGAATTTATAATGTTCTCATGTTCAAATATGTTCTGGAAAAAAAAAAAAAGAGTATTGGTCTAGTCTGCATGTTGAGGGCTCGTACATATGTCTAGTGACAATAGTGAAAGTGTGTAAAGCAGTTGGCCTGGTATTCACGCACAATTGAGTTAAAAGTCACCTGCTGACTGTTATGGACAGGATGGTGCCATTCTATTTTTTATACACTATTTCTCCACAGGTGCTAATTTTAAAGGTGAGGCTAAAATACTTTATTTTTGTATATTGCTAATAATGAGGGTTGCCCGCCTGTTTTATTTTGTATGGAGTTGCTGGAGTGCATTGTTTAGAATGCTATCCAGAGTGGGGGTAGTGTTGTAGGAGTGAGTGTGGAGTGTCTGCCGCTGTTCGTGTATGTGTGGTGTGGCCGCTGCGTGTGGGAGGGGCTGCCGGGAGATTGACGTCTCTCTGGGGAAGAAAACGTGTAGAAGTGCCCGGTACTTGTGAAGTTCGAACTGCGACGAAATAAACCATAAGAACGCTCTACCAAAGACTCGACTCATCCATGTCCCAGCTCCAGCCGACGAAAAGGACATTAAACCCTGGAGTGCGCGCTCCAGCCTTGGAGGTGACGGAACACCTCCCCTGTGACGCCCGACCACGGTCCGGTGAGGAGGCAGGAAAGGTTTAACACTGTGTTTGACAATGTCTGATCGCAATTGACAGTTGGGGTTGAGTGACGGAACTTGAGATGAACCCAGAAAATAAAGTCTTGACTTCTGACGCATCTTGATGGTTATACAGTAAGCAAAACAGATGGACTGTATAAATAAATAAATAAATCGAAACTGATACCTAGTTTCCAGCTTGGTAAATGAATGAATCATATGCACAGTTTTGAATGAAACATTCAACGTTTATGAAATAATAACACATATACCACGTATGGGAAAATCAAATGAATTTTCTTGGCCCCATTCTATTTTATTCATAGGAATAGCTGGGCTCTCAGTATGCTAATCTAATCTAATGGATATCAAATATTGACCTTCGAGAATTGAATGTTCTGACATGACAGAACACATTTTCTTGGTTTCATATGTTTTGTCGCGTGTGAAATCATTGTTTCAACCAGATCCTCACAAAAAAAACTAAAACTATATATATATTTATACATTTTAAATTGTTAAAGAAAAAGTTTATGCAGACTAAATAAATACTTAATAATTAAAATATACATTTTCATTTTCATTTGTATTACTTATTACTTACTTATTATGGCTTTTGTTGTTGTTATTTTTTTTTACTGTTTTTCCTTGCTGTTAGAATTTGTCTTAATTTGTAATTTTTCAGTTTCACTCTACAGTTCACTTTCAGTTTGCTGTACAATTTCGTCTGTAAATTATAATATAATAATTATTATATAATCTAATGACTATATCTTAAAAAACTGGAAACAGGCAAGTGAAAATCCTTTTATTAATAGTCACATTCCCGCTTCTCTAGATGCAACTATGATTGTTGAACATGACAAAATACAGTTATTTCTTACTCCAATAAAGCATGTGTTATGATGCCATTTAAACACTATGACAGGGAGTATGACCAATAAACTGACTCACCCTCTGGGAGTTGCACAAGCTGATTCCTTTCAGCAGATAACAGCTGGAGGGCGGGGGCCCAAGATACACAACCACGTCGAAGGTGATGCGTTCTCCTTCTTCTGTCATGGTAGTCTCTCTCGATGCATAGGGACAAGTGTGTGATACTGTTGTTGGCCAGCCACACAGCCTGGAGGTCACGGTGGGTCCGGTGTATCGACACAGACTGAAGGCGGTTGTGGGACAAGTCCAGATTGGAGACGTTGTTGTGAATGTGATGTGGCACCGAAGTCAACGCCAAGTAGCTGCAGTTGAGTGTCGTGCTAAGGCAGGTGCAGGACTGGGGGCAGACAGCTAGTACAGAACTGGAGCTGGAGGTGGCAAGGAGCAGCACAGCAGCCAAGAGTAGCCCCTGCACCCTTCCCATCCTGCCCTCCCTGAGAACGTCCACAAGTCAGAGATCCACAATTACTTACGATGTCTTCAACACTCAGAAAACAATTCAGGTGAGAATGTAGGCAGTGACACAAACTCATATTTCACAGCAACACTCACCTGTTAATCTCCACCTGGCGTCACAGCTGACTGGAAAACTTGGTGAAAAAGTCTTCAGGATTCAAGCGTGTCTTCTCCGATAGTTCTGATCAAAGTCTGAGGCGCTTTCTGTCTTGTCTGACTTGACAAGAACACCCTAACTGTGATTGGTTCAGTCATTGATATGTAGAGTTAATGTCTTACCATCATCTTTTCCTCTTTATGTATCACAGATAAGCACCATCCCTAACATTTATGACGAGAAGCAGCCAAGCCCAAAGTTACATTCTATTAGACAATAAAAGGGAGATAGTCGAGTTTGACACAGGTTTATGACCATTGAGGGCCATGTGAACACAGGGAACGTTGACCAAAAACAAACCATGGCAGAAGAATTTCAGCTTTATTCAAACAAAACAGTGAAATGTTGCTTAACTTAATAAATAAAAGCCATTCATTTTTTCCTTGATCAGCAAAAGTTATCTCACAAGAGGCATCAAGTTTGACCTTAAAAAGACTGCATTTTATTTTGTTTACAAAGAAAACTCATTAAAAACACACAAGGCGAAGAATAATATAGATATTGCACAAAATCCAAACCACTTCAACAGTCTTCCACTCAAATAAGCGTCATGAAAGGTTGGCTGGGAGTCACTCGCCAATGAAGAACCCCTTATTAGTTACACAACATTTTCATCCATAATTACGCAACAACAGTCTCTGTGTTGTTGTCCACATACAATTTTTAAAGGCGTTTGCACAAACAAAGCATTAAACATATGTGAGATATCATATATAATTTTGGCACAAGCATATTTGTGCCCTCGTGTGCATTTATCAGCAGAAAACATACACAACTATGAACATTTTACACACTTGCCTGTAAACACGATGGTGGCAAAATCACACACACAGCTGCCAAAAACAAGTGTAGAAAATATCAATCTCCTCTCAGTGAGGTTTGCATGAATACTGGACGGCAATGAAGCTGAATACTGCAAGGCTAGGCCATCAAATGTCAGCTACAGTGGTGTGAAAAACACAAGTTATTTGTCAAATTAACATCTTTGGCTAAGTGGCAATAGTTCAAAACATTATTCCAGTTTGGCAAAGAGAATTAAAAGATAAAGTAAAGGCATGTGGAGTTTCTTCATGCTGTACTGACATGTTTGCTAGTGAGCTTTTCGACAAGGGTTGTCTGATGTCTGGCAGCCCATGTTGGGGAACTTCACCTGTACACGGAACAGAGTACCATCTGCACACATGCAGAGTTTGTACCTCTCAAGACCCTCGTCAAAATACACATCACCAGCGGAGTTCGGGATACGCGTGGCGTTAAACATGACCGACCCGTTGAGGACAATGCTGTTTTCCTGCAAAGAAGACAAATTGCAGATCTTACAGCGTAGAAAAGCAGACATTAAGTGACCACTCATTACTCATGGAACTTACCGCTCTGAGCTCTATGCCTCCCCCCACTTTGAACTCTACGGTGCGGCCCATGATATTGACTCCCTCATTGCCGCGGATTATGGCTTTGCTGTCACCTTTAATGTTCAAATCCATTGTTGCACTGCTTGTGATCTGATGTGAAAGGCAGCATTTCAGGAACAAGAACAAATTCAGCACGTATGTGAATCAAGCACGGAATTTTCAGGTAACTTTCAGGTAAAATAGGATGTCATGTACTTTCACTTTGAAATATTAGTGAACTTGTCAGAATAGACGTTCCACAAGTTTATTTTTGGAGAATCTTACATCTGCATTTTTACATACATAAGGTGCGCAGTAAAATTCATGCTCGACACCTCCACCATTTCTCCTAAAAATAAGTGGAGTAGACACATTTAGGTGCCTATTTTGTACTGGTTAAATTGACTCAAAACATTTTGAAACTGTTTTGCACGTTCATGTTCCATTCACAGCTATAGTAATAAAGGAGTAGTGTGGCCAACATAAATCTTCATTATGTTGAATTATTACGCATGTATGGCGACGATAATGAACATTGAAATTTTCATCACAAGGATATATTTTCATAATAGTTCAACATGATATGACAAGTGGGGCTTTCGATGAAATTCAAATTAATTTTATTCACTGTGTTAATTTCTGAATGAGGACATCAATACTAAAACTACAACTAGGATCGCTTTATTTATTTCTTAATGTTGTAGCAGCCTGGTAATTAACAACAGACTGTAGTTCTTCTGGATGTGTGTTACGAAGTCCTGAGATTGTTTATGAATCTTAAGACAAAGTGCAAGGTACACACCCTTTCCGTGGATGCCTTTTTGACGCTGAGGACTTTGACTCCTTTGGGCAAATGGAACTCATTGTTTTCATAGTCGGTGCTGAAGAAAGTGTTTTGTGTACGAGGGTCTGTGAACGATATCCCCAGATCGCTGACCACTGACGTCTTGTCCTTCTCCACGCTCAACTTAGTTGTGCCCTGTTGGAACACCACCTGAAACACGAGAGAACACAGTCAATGACACAAGTTATCACTTGATAATTGCCTTATCTGAACTTCATGCGGTGCTACTGCTTATTGATAATGAGGTTCACACCGGGTTGTTGTTGCCGACCAGGACCAGGTCCTGATCCTTACGCCCTCCTATTGTACTCTTGTGCAGAGGATGGACGATGCCCATGTCTGCCTTCTGCTTGAAGCGCAGCAGGCCACTCTCATGAAACTCCATACTGTCACACCCATTTGGGCCGATCCGGATCACAGTCCATATCACAAGTGTGATCTACGGGAAGGTGCAAGTGAATGTAAGTGCATGTAAAATAGAATATTTGACAATGTTGGCTCACTCACAATGAGATTAATCAATGCCAGGAGGAAGAGGAGGACGATGATGCAGACTGCCATGTTGCCCTTCCGTCCCCTGAGTCCAGTTTTGTGGAGACGCTCCTCTTCAATTGGAACATATCCTGCTTTAAAATTACTGTTATGCTCTTTGTTGACGTTGCGTCTTTCGATGGCCTTTTCTCTCATGGACTTCTTCATGGGTCCATTGGAACTCTCCTGCAATGCAAAACATTCATGTCAACACAAGACAGCATTCTGAGACAAAACCAAGTAACACGGAGCTATTAATGTTTGTTTCTACATAAATGAATTGGCAGGTCATGAACGTAAATAACGTAAGGGTTGAGCATATTCACCCTCAAAGTCTGTTTAGGAATGCACTCCAGTTAAATGCCCTGCGACAGCCTGTCTGCCACCGCTACTAAATATAACCGCAGTGCTTCGCTTCACCGCCTTAAACACGACTGTTACATTACCCAACAACTCAATATCACTCTCTCTTCATGCTCTTTTCCGCCAAACAGTTGATGCTGAGAGGCATTTTGATTCCATTCGACGCAAATATAAAACAACACACACGAACCCGCGATGTAAATCATGACATCATCGTGTAGAAGAAACACGTCAATACACACATTAAGAAGAACAAAGAACATGACCGCAGTATCATTGGCAAACGATACACAAGACCGAAATTAAAATAATAACAATTTATAACGGACCTGCTCCGACGCCATGTTGTCCCTCCCTCTCCGAGCAGCCGAGTGAGGGAATGTACCATTAGAAAAAAAAATCACAATATTGCGAACTTATTGGGACGTGTTTATCTTATCGTACATCTATCATAACGACAAATTAATCATGTAGTGGTGGTATTAGATCTATTACCTAAACGATTTCTTCAATGAAGAGCCAAACCAGTCACAACAAAAGATGGTACATTCCGTGCTAACTGACCAATAGCAGATGGATCCTAAAATAGACAAGCGCGTTCATTCATAGTTTCCATAGATATCGCTGGCAGCGTTTGGAGGCCTATTTGGAAATGAGCAGCGAATAAAGAGGCTATTGTCGCCTGTAGAGGCCACTTAAAGGACATTTTGAGTAGATAAAGTCAAACAGAACAATTCAAAAGCAATTTTCAGAGCTACGACGGACGAAAATTAACCGCAATTTTTGAAAGCTGTAAGAATAAATGTCTATTAAAAGACCAAAAGTAGTGGTAAGAAATTTGCAGAAAACTTTATTCCAAGGTGGAATGGTGGAATTAACCACCACCCTTTGCAAATGGCAGTATTAGTCCCGCAGAAGGGATTATGAGAGATAAAAGGTATTTAAATGAGCATCTTATGTAACTTTATGTTTTCACAAAACATCTTTGTGTTTTCAGCCGCTGCTCTATGATCTTACATTTCTGATCAATTGAATAATGAACTGTTAAAGTGCATGTTTTGTTGACTCAAAAAAGGCTTCCTGTGTCCTGTCATCACGTGACGCACGCTCCATTCATCAGTCCATAAAACACTATTTATTTAAACATAAAAGGGATCGGGGGAAACTAACAAAGGCACCATACTTGATAAAACATGTGGAGCTTCAGACGAAGCAGACGTGAAGCTGTTTCAAAGCATGTGCAGCGTAGACAGACGCACAATGCACGAGTAAAACTTCACTTTTGACAAAATACCTGTGTCTCCATGACACATTTACGTCTCCAGCTATTCAGCGGACCCACGGGGAGATGGCTTGTAGAAGGAAACAAATCAAAAGTCAATTGAAAATACTGTGCTGCCAATGTGTTGGCTTCTTTTCCTTCCCAAATCTATTTCCGAGTCGACGAGCGTCTGACATGACGTCATCACCTCTGACGTAATCCAAGTGTGAGCAGCGTTGACTGGATTTGTTTTCACGCAGGCTCTTCTGCCTGAGCAGCATCGGGCCCCCAGGTGTCGCCTGACAGTGTGACATTACACGCGGAGTAACTGAAACAGAGGTTACTGACATTTCGCCTTTGTTTACTTCTGTGGGAGTTCGGTGCCCTCGCCTGGTTGCGACGGTTTAACAGGAGCAACCTGTGTGAGCTCCGTGGTGACTGGAGGAAGGTTCCGGGCCGGTGAGGACGCCGTGTCGATTCCTTCCTTTTTCTGCCCAAACATCCCGTCGATGCCATCCTGCTGCAGCGGGTTGTTGTAGGCAACAATGGCTGATACTTTAAGAAGATTGGCAAACACTTGCTCGTTCAGCGTTCTGCAGGACAAGTTGGACTCCTGGAGCAACGACTACCATGTAAGTTTATTAGTTATTAATGCGCGACCCAAATCCCTCCAGGCCACTGAGCTTGCTCTGCACAAGAGTCTCGCTTCAGTCTTTGTCATAACAATCCACACAAACTCAGTCTGTCTTTTTTTTTGCACAACTCATCTTTTCACTATTTAAGTACCACATGAATTTAATATTTCTTCCCCACACTAGTGTCAAAATGTGTCCATATTTCCGTGATATTGCTTACATATCACGGAAGGATGTTTTGCCCAAAGAAATGACATTGATTTACAAAGAGTTTGGTTGCTATGGTCGCAGATCACCATGGTAACGGATAAACGTTCTGAAGAATGTGTCCCTCTCAGACAGGTTACGTTCAATAACTTATGTTTAGTGTTTGACGAATTATTTTGATCATGCCAGTATATCAGTGCAAAATCATGACTGACAACGAACATGAGTTTTTGCAATGGAATGCAACTGTTAGCAATTCATTTTAACTGGGAAATTACAAACATTTGTGTACAGTGGTGGAAATGGTTCTACTCTGCTAATGGCAGGACTACTAAATATTGATTTGATAATGTGAAGGTTTAGCTATATTTGTCCTCACTTTTGAACACATTTTGTGTGTGTTGACTTTGATTCCAACAATGCTAAGAACTGACATAGTGCAACTGTAAAGAATTTCGTTTGGTTTTTCTTGTGAACAAGAAACAAAAGTATTTGTTGGTCAGTATAATACTGTCACACCTTTTTCAACCTCCCAAAAAAGACTTTTTCATGATAATGATTTGACTTGTCAAACTTTAAGGGTGTCTGAAGACCTTGTTGTGCCACTTTCACCTAAGTGTGAAATAACGCAATGAGCCATTTCACAGAGGTCTCATGCTAAACAGATAAACATTTATTCAGTTTTCTGGAGCGGATTGTGCTTTTGTTGTACATTTGATGCTTATGTGTGCTTTAACTGCTGCAGAGCATTTGGGGATTTTACTGAATATCAAAACTAGATCGATAAACAAATCAGAACTAGATTGGAACCAGAACTTACACTACAGTGGTGGAGTTTTATGTCAATGCAAGCATTGCTTTTCAATAACTGTATTGTAATTCTTATTGTCCTGAGCAGGTGGCGTCGTGTGACCAGAACCTGAATCACTGCTGTGAGCTGATCGAGTTGACTGCCAGAATTCAGGGACAACTGTTTTCAATTCTGAACCTGACGGCTAATGAAGGTGAGTCTTCCTGCCCGTGTCAATGTGTGATGGACACCACGTGTTATGTTGTGGACCCTCACTGATCAGCTGGACACTACGGTGGAGTGGACACTCTGAAGACAAGGCTGCTGCCGTGGCTGGGCACGTGTTTCTCGATGGCTCGGCCGTCTGTCTCTGAGGACACAAGTTTGCAACTTATCCAGGTAACACTGCTGGATAACTGGTGGGATGTGTGTGTGTCAGTTAATGTGGTCGCTCGAATCATTCTCAGGATTCTGTGGCCAAGGACCGGAAGATCAGGGAGCTCTCTGACTCTCACGACTGTGACATGCACCGGATGGAGACTCAACTCTGCTCCACTCGGATGCAGTTGGACTCCGTCAGAGCTGAGTGAGTAAGATGCTATAAAAACACACCTAATGGTGCAGACTGACGCTTTCATGTGGCGTGTTTGCTCAAACAGACTGGATGATGCTCAGAAAGCTCTGGACGAGACCAAAAATAAATCAGCAACCACCCTGTTGGCCACTGAGGAGGAAATATTGCAACTGAGAGCAGAGTAGGAGCTGACACCCAAGATATATACAAATACACAAAGTTAATTAGTGGATTCATACAAATTATTATAAATACTTTTTCAGTTTGCAAGCCGCACACGACCAGCTGGAGATTTATAAGAGAAAGCTCGATTCTGTGGACGAGTATGAGCGGCAGATTTGTGTGCTGCAAGATGAAGTTTCCTTCCTGACCAGAGAGAAGGCCATGCTGCAGGAGAGGTGATCACCTCCGCTCAGTTAACACTCACTGTGACGCCCACTGACCGCGCTTTCCTTCCTCAGATTGGCCAGCTCCAGATCTTCAAGCCCACTGCCCACTCTCAAGCGCTCCTCCAGTCCCGCCCGGGCCGAGGCCTCCACCAGAGCCCAGCTCACCAACTCCTGTCGCTATTCTCGCCTGGTGTCGCGCTACAGTCACCTGTATGCTCAGGATCGTCTTGAGGCGCAGGTGCTGCTGCGGCGCTACGTTGATGACCTGGAGATGGTCCAGAAAATTATCTTCATTGCTGTCGTGGTATGGATATCACTGTCTGGCAAACATGCACTGGATGATGTAGATTCTGTGGAAATAACACACATCAATTAGATAGCAAAACCTTTGATATTTACACACAAATGTACACCATTGTGGACCAGAAAACCAGACATTGAGCTTTAAAATATTCTAACCACTCCACCGCTGTGGAAGTCTCTTGTTAAAAATCTGAAAGACTCACCTCATCTTGTTAGTTAAATGAGTCTATCTGATCTCTTGACCTCAGGAATCCTTCCAGGCAGCCAAACTTGCCTACCGCCAGTTCAAACTGCGCGTCAGAAAAACTCTTTCTTCCACACACTTTGGGCCGCAGAGTCTGGAAGACGTAGCTGTGGACTACATCGTCCGGAACCCGGACCTCTACGACGTCCAAACCAGTATTAACGTGAGCGTTTCGACATTTCCATTGACGACAAGTTGAACGGCATGACTGAGTTGACACCTTGTCTTTCAGGATGTTATCAACGCAATGAACGTGAATCCTCGCATCTCCTTCCCTCCAGAGGTGGAATTTGCTCTCATCACTTCAATAATCAGAGAGACATGCAAGTGCGCCTTCAGCATGCAGACCCTGGACCCGCCTTTGGACTTGGCCTTCGCCAGCGATGGAGAAATTTACAATGAGAGCAAGTATGGAATTCATTCCCGAATAAAGCGTCGGCATGTGCTGTATGTTTATAGAGGTCAGGTTTATGTGGGCTTGTTGAACCTGCTACAAACGGTAGAGGTCGCTGTCACCACGCACTTGGTTCTGTATCGCACCAGAGAGCTGTCACAGACTGAAGGACAGTTTATTTTGTATGAAGCAGAAAACAAAATCTATCTATCTATCTATCTATCTATCTATCTATCTATCTATCTATCTATCTATCTATCTATCTATCTATCTATCTATCTATCTATCTGTCTGTCTGTCTGTCTGTCTGTCTGTCTGTCTGTCTGTCTGTCTGTCTATCTATCTATCTGTCTGTCTGTCTGTCTGTCTGTCTGTCTGTCTGTCTGTCTATCTATCTATCCGTCTATCTATCTATCTATCTATCTATCTATCTATCTATCTATCTATCTATCTGTCTGTCTGTCTATCTATCTATCTATCTATCTATCTGTCTGTCTGTCTGTCTGTCTGTCTGTCTGTCTGTCTGTCTGTCTGTCTGTCTGTCTGTCTATCTGTCTGTCTGTCTGTCTGTCTATCTATCTATCTATCTATCTATCTATCGTCTATCTGTCTATCTATCTATCTATCTATCTATCTATCTATCTATCTATCTATCTATCTATCTATCTATCTATCTATCTATCTATCTATCTATCTGTCTGTCTGTCTGTCTGTCTGTCTGTCTATCTGTCTGTCTGTCTGTCTGTCTATCTATCTATCTATCTATCTGTCTATCTGTCTGTCTGTCTGTCTGTCTATCTATCTATCTATCTGTCTATCTATCTGTCTGTCTATCTATCTGTCTATCTGTCTGTCTATCTATCTATCTATCTATCTATCTATCTATCTGTCTGTCTGTCTATCTATCTATCTATCTATCTATCTGTCTATCTATTCGAATATAATTGGAGTTTCTGTCATAAATACTGCATGTCTCCCTCTCTGGATGAAGGTACCGTCGCAGTTATGACTCCGACTTCTCTGCTCCCCTGGTCATGTACCACGTGTGGCCCGCCCTGATGGAAGGAAACATTGTTGTCGTGAAAGGCGAAGTTGTAACCAGAAGAGAGGCATCGGTATTTATTCTCCTTCACTGATGATGAACTTTGTGTTTTGGTGGATAGAGCTGCGTCTGACCTGACTTGTACTTGCAGTGGGGAAGAAGTCGCAGCAGGAGCAGAAGTCCGAGCCCTGCACGCTCTCGCTCCCTCAGCCCTTCACGCAATCTTGTAAGTGTCTCCAACAGATGAGTATGGGGAGAAAGACCCAGGGGAGACACAATGCAGTGACACTGTCAGCCCTGTGATCATTTTAAATATTGCATGATTTAAGAGGATACTTCTTCATCCTGTAATACAATGTAGAAAACTGTCAGATTCAGTGACCCACAATGTTGATAAACAATGCTCAACACACAGAATCATTCTTTTGCTTAAACTTCATGCTGCCATATCACTGGCTGATGAATAAGGGTATGTAGTTCATCACTGCAGCATGTGTTTCCTTCTGCGTATTTAGACATGTATATCAGTTTAACTCTGGATTCTGTCTGACCAGGCATCTAAGAGCAAGGGACGCTTCTCAGGCAGCGAACTGCAGCCTCGCTACTGAAGAACATCCACCATGAATTCTAGTAGCTTGATGTCCGTGATGAGGACTCGTCTTTTTCCAATCAACTTCTTTGTTAATAGTGACTGTTATTTTGCTTTTTTGTTTGTCTCAAACAAACTGGAAATGCTTGAAATGTTTACTCATCTACAAAAAACGTAGCTCACGTCGACCATTGTTGTTGCATTATAGCTGGTCGCTGGATGATGAGACTTCATTTCGTAATGACCTTCAATACTGGTTTCCAAAAGAGATGTTGACTTTTTATACTATATATATATATATAATGTCATCAGCACGCAGCTCTCAGAAGACAGATTAGGTGTATTTGTCCAGACATAAGGGAACATTTTTGGAACTGTACTATTGAGGCAGTTGAACATAATATCACTGCGGCTCCAGTACTCAAGGTGCTAATGATCTGTGCTGAGGAAAACATTTCTGCAGCTGTTTGGTGGAGACTTTTTTTTTCTGGTGCACATTATGTTGGTGCTTTTTAAAAGATTATAAATAAGTAGTGTTTTTTTTTAATCTAAAATGGTTCAGTAAGTATCGGTAGTGACATATTGTTTCAGTCATGTATATGCTCTCCTTTTATTTTGTGTGTTTGTAAACAGTGTTAGTAGTTTTTTGATGAATAAACAAGATAATTTCCTCCTTTCTTCCTTTTTCGAGTTAATCTTTACATTTTGACTCTTTCTTTACTTACTGTAGAATGAAGTGCTGCTTATCCCTGAGGAGTTTGCAGCTCTCTGCTGTACTTAAGCTTCATCCTTCCATCATTTGTGATCAAAACCCCAAGTCAGGTGAACTGCTCCAGCTGTGGAAGGACAAAATATTCACAAATGTCATATAAAAAAACACAAAACAACAACAACAAAAGTAGCGTAAAATACAACATATCTAATAAAAAAAACCCATTGGGTTTTAAAAAAGAGTCCCTGTGGAATGGATATAGGGAGCAGTCGAAACAGATGACTAAGAATGAAAACTTTGTTAAAATTGAAAGTCGTCACAGTGCGTACTGGTATCTCAGTATCATCACAGATGAGTTGAGCGTCTGAGGGAAGCCCAGCAGCGAGTCCCGCTTCCCAGGGCCTCCATGTCTTCAGCAGCGGACGTTAGTGGTGAAGCGTGAGCTCCTCGGGCTGGGCTCGCTGCAGGGTGACCCGCCTCACCAGGCAAACCAATTAGAAGAGCTGCTCCTCAAACCAGCGCTAATGTGGAAAGCCGCGTGGGCCGATTACGAGCTAAGAATTTTGAGATTATTACTTTTACTTGAAAACTTCAGTTAGGGGACTGCAATGAGGCATTGACTCAGTGATGGCTCACTACTTCTTCAGCTAACGTGTAATGATTTACGTTGTGAAAAGGCTCTGGTCTGCTCACGCGTCCACACAAAGAGTCTTCTGTGTGACCCTGAGAGCCTTCAGAGAAGCTCCGGCTCACGGGACTTCTTAATTTCAGGTCCGCTTCCGATGACACAACTGGGCCAAAGACGTGTTTGTACAGATGTTTGTCGTGGTCAAGTGTGATCCTGCCGCGTGACACAACCCCTGTTACTGCTTTCCAACAGCCATGCTGCCAAATCCTGTTCATGTTCTGTACCTCTCAGATCCCCACGACTTAACTTCAGATTTTCACTTATGACGACCGGAAATGGAAAGAATCACACTTTGACTCGACTTCACTGTGCTGGACTGTGGCAAACTGGGGCTCACTTTAGGTCCTTTGACCATATTGGCCCTGATTTGTGTCAAGCTATGATCCACAGTTGCTGGGGTATGTTAGTTTGCAGGACTAAAACAGTTTAAAGTTGGCGATCTGTCTGGGAAAAAAAAGAATTCCATGAAAAAAGGCCAGATATTGTAAGTCTTCTTTCTGTTACCTTTTGATCCCTGTGCTAATTTTTATATTTTATTAACTGTTGAGTATTTTAGTCATACATTGATCAAACAACTCAAAGTAGCTAACAATACAATTCCTTAATGACATTTTCAATTATTTTTGAGATTTATAAATTATTCCTGAAATAAATCTTCCTGAAAAGGGATCTTTTCAATTGAATTTTGACCATAAACGCCAGTAATTATGATTTTCCTGAGACAATTATTCTAATACATTGAGGAAATCTTAGATGAAAAGTAGTGGTGGAACTTTAACAAGTGAATTATGAATAATTAATTACAACATTACATTACAAAAAAAAAGTTAATTTAATTTAATACTACAAAATTGAAATTCAAATATTTTCAAGACATTAAAATAGCTTAAGTTTAAATAAGGTGATATAAAAACTTGAATATAGCCACCATCGTGATTTATTGTGCTATTGACAAACTGATGCAAAATAAACAATATTTTGTTGTTTAAATGTATGTATGGGTCCATCATTTGATTCAGTTATATTCAATGTGGCTTCTTGTGGCAAATATTCTGATGCCATTAAACTGCGATTAATTGAGATTAATTAATACCAAATTCTCAAATTAACTAGATCAATATTTTTAATCGAATCCCAGCCCTAATAAAAAGTTATGCTCCTTTGAGACTAATCCAGCCGAAAACACATTGTAGACTTGAGCGTCCACAGTCATAACTCATTCCTATGATGCTGTCTGTCAGCTAACAACACAGTAGACGTGGGTGAGATGTGGGTCCAGCTCCAGTTTCCAGGTTGGCTGCTTCCTTGCTGCTGGACCATGTGATATTTCCTGCGGCTGTTCTTAATGCGTTCTCTGCTGGCAAGAGTCGCCGGAGCTGAAGGAAGATTTGGATCTGACACAATCCTGCATTCAACCCTGAGGTGGAAAAATAATGGGACTGTGTTTCAAGCCACAGGGCGACGTGGGAACGCATGAATACAAGACAGAGCCCAAGTCAGTCTTTTGCTCTTTTTACTGGGCTAACATGCACGAGTGGTTGAGCATCCTGCGTATCAAAAGACACACAAATCACAGCCCCATTTTCACCCCAACACCAATGCCCAGCGGCATTGTATTGGCTGGATTCATGTGTGAGAGAAGAAGACTTCCACATGTGATACTCCCTCTTAGAGATATATCAAGAGATGCATGTGTTCTTTCTTCCTGAGCTGACATTTACATCTTGGACACTCACATCACCACGTGTAACATTTGATTTGTTTCATCTGAATGCTGCAACCAACATAATACCAGTGTGAGGACAAGTTTCTCTCATCAGAAAAATAGGCGTAACATGACATGAATGTAGCCACATGTAGTTTCAGACAACATAAAGAAAGTGCACATTCAACACACATTATTTCAGCGGTGTGATCTTGATTGTGTGGCAGCAGGTGGCATCGAAGGGCGGCATGTGACCCCTGTGCCTCACGGTTCTCAGATCAGGACTGAACCATGTGACCACAGAGTGACCCAGGTGCTCTGTAGCAGACCGGCTGCGACTCATGCACCTTCCTTTTCATCCCAAAGTGACGATGGTTTTCCGCCGCTCTGCATGCGACACCTCAATAAAGCCGGAGAGGCCACCTCGACCTTTCCCTGCCGCCCAAGTCTGAAAAGAACAACTGGATGTCGGTGGATTCTAAATGTTTCCTCCTGGCAGAGAGTTTCGCACAGAACAAGGTCCCGCTGCGAAGCTGAGATGTCTGTCTACACTTTGAAGACATGGTTGCATTTGTGCTGGTGAGCTGCATAACCTGGTAAAACAGGAAGCCTGTCTGGTTGCTGGAAAACACCTTGTAAAACCACATCTGGATGAAGTGATTAACAGTCGTGCTCTGACATCACAGTCGAGCGAGGGGGGAGGCGGGCGGTGCAGGTGCGAGTCTCAGACTCTGCTTCTCCTCTGGGACGTGTTGCTTGGAGTCTAGATTTGATGCTCTCATGGTAACAATCAAAACCAGACACATCTCACCCAGACACTCGACACACCCAACAGATGGGTATAGACCAGGCAAACACAGTCAGCATTTGCAAACATTATGGAAGTGTAGTTCAGTCAGAAACTGTGCATCAGGTGTGTGTTGTGGAGGAGGAGCAAAGCGCCGCAGACCTCAGTTACCCTCCAGAGGGTCAGCACGGACACTATGGAGGACTACACAAGATTCTTGGTGTCATTGTTGATGAGAGGCTGGACTGGAGCAGGTGCTTTGTGTTGGCCACCCACTCCATCCTGCTGAGTGACATCAGGCTTCATAATGTGCCACTTCCACATAAATGACCAAATAATTGTCCTTGTTGTGTTTGAGATAATGTACCTTCATTTAACCATGCTTTACTCTTATTACATTTTTGTGCATTAGCATGTTTTAAAACATATTTAAAACTAAAGATATTTCTTATATTGTAAAGAGATTTTCTTTAAACATTTTCAACTGTAATGAAAAGCAGTTCCCCATGAGGATTTAGGAAGTAATCCTGATGGCAGATATTGTGCTGTACTGTGGCACCACAATAGATTCACCTTGGACATCCCACATAAAGAAAAATATTTTGCTCAGATGTGAGTTGGCAACAGACTTTTAACCACCACCTCCCACAGTGCAGCAGCACAATGAAAAAAAACATTCCAAGGAAGCTGATATGAAACTTTATTATTATTTAATTTCTATTTAATTTAATTCAATTTTCCCAAATACAAATTTCCGTCACGTTTGCATCCGTCTGTGTGGCGATCCATTCAAAGCTGTGGAAAAAAAATAAATAAAAACACAACAATAACTAGCGAGCAAACAGACCAACCAACAAACTCCTCATTCAAAGTAAATGTTGGGTCACCAGGTATTTGTCCCTGACTTCCGTAAATGTTTCAACCTTCCCCAAAGCACATATACGCAAGATTCAAAACAAAAACATCCAACCAGTTTTGAAAAATATTCTGAAACCCAAATAAATGTTTCTACGCGTCCATGACCATCTGACGAGATGAATTGTACAACCACTAGATGGCAGTGACGCTCAAGTATTCTCAACCATGGAAGTGAGGGCGCTGTCCTGAAGAAAGTCATGTGTATTGATCGGATGATGCGAGCAGGACGTTTGCCAAGACTTGGTTTGTTCAAAGATAACTCGTGTTACTAAAATGTCCCGCTGGTCTGTAAGGAGTCAAAATGACCATACGGTGGTGAAGTGAGCAGCAGGAGTGACCTGTGAGTAGCGCTTGCCTGTGAGAGACCAGCAGACGTGGTTACCGAGGGTGATGATGTTTGCTGATGATATAGTGATCTGTAGTGAAAGGAAAGATGAGTTTTTATTTAATTGTATTTTATAATAATAATAATAACAATAACAATAATAATAACAACAACAACAACAACAACAATAGTAATAATAATAATAATAATAATAATAATAATAATAATAATAATAATAATAATAATAATAATAATAATTACTATTATTATTATTATAGTTGTTATTATATCATTCTTCTTATTATTGTTATTATTATATTACTATTATTATGTTTTTGACTGCACGCTTTCCAAAGCACTTTCCTTGTTGGTGGGATCCCCACTGACCATGGCAATAACTTGGAGGAGAAGCTGGAAAGGGGAGGAACAAAGCTCAGTAGAAGCAAGACGGAATAGGTGGGTCAGTGAAGCTGCAGGGCTGTTTTAAGATCATTTTCTGAAAAGAAGAATGAAAGCAAAGAGTGAAAACAAGCCACAGTTGCAAACACAACATCAGATATCACTTCACCTGGAAGCGTAACAGTGTAACATATCAGTTTTGTCTGCTGCAGCAGCTGATGTACCATTGGAAACACACACAAACGTTCATAAAGCAGACAAGTAGGTCACATCCAAAGCTCAGCATTACCCATCACATGAAGGCTTGAACCACTGTGAGCCATTATCCTGTTCAGCCTTAATTATGTGTGTAACATCTCATCACCTGGTCCACAAACACCGCTGCTCCTCTCACCACGGCTGACACACTTTCATGCGAGACAACGTCAGAGAGCTACAGAGAAAAGTGGATCAATAGCCAGATGGCATAAGTGGTGGTGGAATAAGGACCCGGGGTTTGTGGGAGGTCATGTCGACCTCCCTGCAGGTTTACATAAATCTTTATGAAAGGACTATCTTGCTTGCTACAAGGAATACTGATGATTGAAGTGCGGCGCTCAGCTCCACTTGTTTTTCGCCCCCCAAAAAACAAACAAACAAACAAGTCTCTTTCAACCTGACTGACTGACCTGTTGACATGACAGAATATGAATCAGTCAAACAACACTGGTGCCGAAACCCTTCGCAACCACTGTCTCGAGAGACAACATAAAAGTTAAACACAAAAAGGACAAACTTTGTGGCTGCTTACAGACGACGCAGTTGGTTGTTGTAGTGTTGTCAGCGACTGAAACCTCAGCCTCCCTAGTGACTGTCTCAGAGACAATGAGGATCAGTCCATCCACCAGCACAGTGACTCTTGGTCCATCAGTGAAAATGCATCCTGCCTCTCAGTCGGAGTATTATGAAGGAAAGGCAAAAAATATTTATATTATCATTTACAATATTTATGGGTCCACCATCTTGTTGTTGTTGATCTGGGACGACCGGGTCGATAAATACTTCCTGTAGATGCTGACTGACTGGGCTGAATCAATTTGTGACTAAGAACTGATGAAATATGGAATATATCAGGACGTCTGTATAGCCGATCCATTTTTTTTTAGAACTATTGCCTGGGATTAATAACAATCCAGCAGGCGATCTTGACCTGACCAGAACTAACTCAGCCTTCAGGAGTCCATTAATCTGCCAATGGTTGTGTTGTGGGGAAGATCACTGGCTCATGAAGGGAGAAAGATATGATGAAAAATATGAAACATATTCATCCCTGTGCTTTCCCTTGCAGCAGGCAGGGCATCATCTGCTCTTCCTGGAAACCTCTCGCGAAAACCACCACATGAAATAGCGTGAAATGTGATGACCAAACACATAATTACCTGAGATAAACTTTTCTGAGAAGAGTCAGGGATTTTTCAGAGAAACACGACAAGTGGTCTGCCGGGGTCCGAAGAAGTCCCCTGTGGAGTCCCCGCGGACCAGATATGAACTGAGGAGACAAACGCCCTCGGTCACCCACTCGTCTCACTGAGCTGCCGACAAATCCTCTCATTTCGCTGTCGGAAAAACAACAGCGGGAGACCGACATAGGCGACTTTCGTGTTCAGAAGGAGCATGCGAGTTTTAACTTTAGTCAACAGTTACACAACAGGAGAAAGAAATATAATGAACTCAGCAGAAGAGGAATCATGCTTATATGCAGACAACTTGTTGTCTTCAATGAATGTCAACACAGTTTTGAATGTTATATGAAGAGCAAAATTCTGTTGGAAAATAAAAAAAATTGAGAATTAGAAAATGGACAAGGCAAAATAACAGCTTGTATAGCTAGGCTTGGCTCAAGGACCCGTCGCCACACAAAGCTCAGAGGTTGAACAAAAGAATAAACAAAAGTCATGGAAGCTTGTGTAGAGCTTCAAGGACGCACACGCGTCACTTGTTTAGATGATCATGGCTTCAATGCACACCACTTGAACGACATCTTCCACATAGATCACACTTTGGTAAAAGCCCTATTCCCAGAACTGTGCAGCCCTCAGGTAGTCAGACTGAAACTACAGTTATTAATAATGAGGAAATATTTGTATGGAAATACTATAATAACAATCATAAAAACATTGTTTTTGTTAATAAAAACAATATCTTTGTTTCTGGAACAATTTCGGTTAGCACTTTTCTTCTCTTTGGCATAATATGCACAATATTTGTGCATATTTTTTTATCTGTAAAACAGATCTAAAAAGTGAAAATGTAAAAATATGTCATATGTATCTTGTAAAGAACTTTTCAAATTGAATAATTACACTCTTAGGTATCACTTTTTAAGAAGTCTTTATTTAAGATTTGTCCCTTCAACATTCTTTACAGGTTTTCCCACCCTACTTAGTTTCTTCTCTCTTTTTACTTTAGGCCCCTCCCTCCAGTCCCTCGGTCATGTGCCCTGTTGGAAATATCATTTTAAACACCAGCTAAGGCATAAATGTGCGAATACATCATATTATATCCTAGTGAAGAAAGAACCAATACCAGGGAAGACAGATTGTTCCAGACAGCTGGCAGCCACTGTGTTTTTCCCTCCCAGGGATAATCTGAGGTTTCAAGTTGACTGTGAGGACACGAAGCCGGCGCTATGAGGACAGACGTGTGGACCGCTTTTCAGTGAAAGTCAAAACAGGGCTTCACTTCAGAAGGGGAATTGAATTCTTAGTCAAATGTGATTAAGTAGCATCTTAAATGCAAATACAAGTGGGTACATGGTATTCATATTTACGACAAGTTGTCAGAGATAGACAATGATAGATTATGTGGCAGAAAAGAAGCAGCTGCTTTGCTCCAAGTCTCAACAGACGATGCAGCTCAGGTGTATGTTAGTTATGTTCTCTTTGTCAACAACATACAGTACACTGAAGCAGCATTTCTTCTCTCCAACACTGAGAAAAAAGCTCTTGTACGGACAAGAAACTATCCATTACTGTAGTAATGAGGTGACATGTGACCCCAGCTGTAATTTTACGGCACCAGAACTATGATCCAAAGACAATAGAGAACAGTTTCATCAGAATCACAGGGGCAGTTGCTACTCCAGACAAAAGCAGGATAACCAATGATGTAAACATGAAGAGGACTGGTGTCATTAGAATTGAATTCTACATGTTTAATTTGTGGAGTAAAATCTTTGCCAAAGTTAAGAAGAATGAACATTGAAAGGATAAGACACAAACAAAAATATGAGCGAGCAGTAGAGAATATGTCATGGATGGGAAAAAAACCCCAAAACATTTTCACCCGAGGCAGGCAGCATACACGAAAAACTCCTAACTTAAGAAAGGAATAACTTGAGTGATACACTAGACAAACTAGACATTAACAAAGTCTAGTCATTCCTTCAAGACCTCACAAATTGTTTCCATTGCATCATGGATCAGGCTACAGGCTTGGTAAAAATAAATAAAGTAAAAAACACATGACAACTTTTGACTGATAATTCAATTTTATTGAACATAACAAAAATAAAAAGTCAAAATGAGACCGTTAGTCTGTGGTTCTTCATGTAAGAACATTGAAGCTCATCACTACTAAAGTGCACTTTCAGTTTACAGCCATAGTTCCTCCTCCTTCCTCACCCAGATCAACACCAGTCAGACGGTTTAAAACAGCAGCTTCAACAGACCAAGTGGAACACGTCTCAGAGAGGAAGAGTGCATAAATGTTCATGGAAGATCAGTTTCTCCATCGCCCCTCGCTGCAACTGCCGGTCGGCAACTTAACAACTTGAATATGATTGACAGACTGGTGTGATTGTGGAACACAGTTTCTCTCAGCCTCCCCCTCCCCCCCAACTTTAAAAAAATATTTCTTCTATTTTCAGAGATGATTTCTACAGAATATGTATATACAAATGTTTCGTTATAAAGAAAATAACGTTCTGTTAAAAGACATGAGCAAGTCAGTATGGACTCCAGTTTGGCACGCACTCCTCTGCTTCTTCACCGAGTCAGACAAGGAGGCGGAGAACAAGTCAAAACATCAAATAACCCTAAATGCAGTAGCATCACCTTCACTAAACTAGCACACGTGTCCTACTACTACACAAAACACAATGAAATGTAATCCGGGTGTGCAACAGGCTGGAATGTCAATCACGTCAGCATAATTCAGGTGGGAAAGAGAAAACGTTTGGGAATGTTTGACGGGAGACACTGAATAATTCCATCCTCAGCTCGAATTAGAGTCATTTGACAAAAATGCACTCACACACAAAAATACATAATGACAAATCTAGGTCAAGGAGCCTGGGGAGAAAAGACAGGAGGAGCTCCCTCAGCATCTGAAGTGGTGTGCAGCGGTCGCCACTTCACACAGCTATTGCACTGATCTCAATCTGAGGTTTTGGCACCTGTGGGGTTTGTCACACACCAGATCCCTCATGAAATGTGACGTGCAAAACTCAAATTGGAGCTCAACTTTAAACAAACCTTCAATAACAAGCGCAACACCTCTCATAAATAAATACGTCCAGATGAATAAATAGGGTTTCAAACTTCAGATTAAAAAAAAAAACAGGAAGTTGAGAGAGGGGAGACAATTGTCTGAGACAGTTGGGAACACAGTAGTGTCCATGACAAGAGAGAGAGAGAGCAGCCCTGAACTACGTGGACACCTGGAGTTCCCCAAAACTGTTCTGATCCTAATAATGTTCGAAGATTCACTCTGATTCATTTCCAGTAGGGCTGCACAACGGTGGAAAATTGGTCACTTGGAGCATATTCAGAGCAAATGATGTGTTTAAAATGGACAATTTTTAATAACTCTCATCTGCCATTGAGGCAAACATTAGTTTCATAGCCATCCTGAGATGTACCCCAGGTGTTGAGACCTAATAAAGAGCTAATGGGTACGAGCACCTCCTCCAGAGAGTGAAAGTCTCATAGATCAATCACAGTGATGCACTGGCTCTGATAGACCTCTGCTTCAAATAGACCTTTTGTCCATTCTAAGTGTTGGCAGTCGATGGGTCACAGAAACTAGTCAGTAGTTCTGAACCAGAACAAAACTGGATTTGTACCAGTGGTTTTAGCTTCCATACACGACCTCTACATGATATGCATTAGTTGAACTGGCCCCGCCTCCTCACATTGTGCAGCCCTGCTCAGGACTTCTCCTAGGGAATAATCCAGACCCTTTCCCTAAAGTATCCTACATGCACTAACCAAGGAGCAGGAGGAAGTGTATTAGTGTTTTAGAAGTTGATCTTTGATCAAGCACATTAACACAGAAAAACAATAGACACAGATGTCTTTCACTGTGCAGTGGTTTTGGAGTTGATCAGATCAAACCAACTTGTCAGCTCTCTCTATAAATGACGTCCCTGTATGGTCACTTTCTGACCAAAAATGAATGAAAGGATGAAACACTGCAATAAAAGAAGGACGTACAACAGAAGCTCTCTGTCTGACACAAAGTAGAACCATTTCTCTGTAGCCTTCGCTCATCTCCTTTAGTTTTCTCTCTTGCTTTGGAGCATTTTTTTTGCATTTCATTTTAAAGTGCAGTCCAGATGCAGGTGGCTAAGAGAGTAAATGAGCGACAACCACTGGGTGGAGGGTTGGCGCATGCCAGTCAGGGGAGTAAATGAAAAACAAGTCCTAGTTGTTCTCTCCTGCGTCACTGACCAGAACCAGTCACTCCCTCGACTGGTAGAAGAGGATGTAGCCCGACTCAGAGTTCTTGGAGATGTCTGAGGTAAGCCCATAAAACTCCTCAATAGCCTGGGCGTCGATTTTCTGTGCAGCAGAAGAGAGAGAGACGCTGGTTAGGGACAACAAGCACCAGCCGCAGAGTCAAGGAACAACAACAACAGCAGCACTGAGTGACGCACCTCCACAATGTCGTCATCGAACAGTAGCCAGAAGCCGTGACTCTTCACGATTGTAATGTAATGTCCTCTGTTCGGGCCACTGACGGTGGAACACAAAAATGAATGAGCGGAATCATGTGGTTTCAATCAGCAGGAAGAAGCAGAAGATTTTTCACTGAATAGTGTTCAGCAAATAACACAGGTCTCAGCCAGAGACCTTGAACACATCCATTTCCCGAACACATCTGTCAGCTTTCAAATGAGAAAATCTGAAACCAGATTTATAAAAAGCTATTTCTTTACTTTTGCTTACGGGAACACAAAAAAACAAAACAAAACAAAACAAAAAAATCACACAGCAGATTGTGACTGCTTTTGCACTGAAATGGCTTGAATGGCTGGAATCCCTTTTGGTGACGTAATACTAGGCAATTTTCTTATTCTATTCAAAGAAAACTACCGGTAACAGTAAACATGCAGGAAGTAAGAATAAACTACATTAAGACTGAGACTCTTCCCTCTCAAAAGACGCCACATTCAAAAAAAAAAAAAAAAAAAAACATTTAACAATTTAGACAGCAAAAATGTTTTTAGAAAAATAAGTCCAGTGGATTTGGCTTTTTTCAATGATCAGGATTTGGGTGGAAACACAAAACAGACATTACCGATAAGGTCTGCACAGTTCTACTATTCTGCTATAGCAAAATACACGTCATCCAGTGAGTCAGATATAATATGCAACGAAAGCTCAGGCCTCCTCTGAGGAGATAAGTTAACAAGGCTTCATAAAACAGCACACAACCAGATCAATACAATTCAATGACTCGAATGTAGAGTCAGCTCACAGCTCCCCAGCCTGGACTCAAACCCAGACAGGAACATTACACCATGAGTGGCATCACCTAGCTTAGAGTCAAAAAATGAATTGCACTGGCACATGAAAGTGGATTAGGGATTCGATTATGTTCAGTGAATCAGGATTTCTGTTTGTAGCAATACAAGTGACTCCTCAAAAACATTCCTAAAAAAGCAAACGGAAGTCCACCAAGCACCAGCCACCAAAATGTTATCACCTAGTCCTTATCTTGTTATCAATGTTGCTGAAAACATTCAAAATTGAATTGAGTCGTTTTGCGGAACGACAGTCTTATCCGTCCGACACAAGAACCTCCGCTCAACAACAAAATCATCCAACATACTGCATGTGTGACACATACCGTCTACCACAAGACGTACCTTCCACAGTGAACCACCACAGCGACCAGGTCGTACATGCGATCCAGGTTGACAGCATCTCCTGAAGTGTTGAACAGACGGAGTTCCAGCGGGAAAACCACTCGATAGGATAGCTTGGTGTAGCGGTGCAGCTGCTCCATGTACTTGAACCTCTTCAGATGCAGGGCCAAGATCATGGGCAGCTTCTTCACACGCATCCTGCAGTGAAGCACAAGCGGTCAGCCTTCTGCTCACATCATCAGGGCCTTTGTTTCCGTGTCCTGTCTGACCGTTTCTGTGCCTCCTGTTTGCTGCAGCAGGTCTCACAGTAGTACTTGTACTCGCTGCACAGAGTCTCTGTGTTGCTGAAATCCCTGGAGAGCACAGCGGGTCACAGACAGTTGGTTTCTGACCCAGATTTATCAGCACACATGTGAGTGAACAGGAAGTTAAGATTGTACCTGAGGCAGTGTGTTATTGATGTGTTCTGCTCCACGTCCACAGACAGATCCAGAAAGTCCTCATCTTTGCTGCTCACCTGCCCAGGAGGGAGAAAGAGGGTCAACAGTGACGTCTCATAGACGGCATCATGAAACCATGAAACCAGAGAGCCCACTTTGGAATGCTTAATAAGCTGGTTGTTAAAGCAATGGTCAGTCTTTAGTCTCAGTGTTGTAAGGTAATTTCCTGCCACTACATGGAGACCAAACACCGTGATATAATTTGGCACCTAGTTTCTTTGGGTTGAACCAAGGATGAGCCGGCGTGAGTCATTTCATCCGATGTGATTAACAAAGCGACACACTCATCCTCTCACCGTTTCACAGTTGAGGCAACGCGTCTCATTAGTGAGCGTGCCCTGAAAAATATCATGAACCCAGGTGGGCTCCGTCTTGTTCTCCATGTCGGTCTCCACGGTGATGGGGGTTCCGTTGTTCTTGAGTCGACCGTTCTGCTTCTCTTGCTTCTTTTCCTCCTGCAGGATGTCGGCCACCGTGTTCAGCAAGTAGTTGAGAAACTCATGAGCATCTTGTTGCATGTAGTTGTCAAACAGATCTAAGGCACGGCAAATGGGAGACAACATCAGCAGCAGTTATATTTTCAAGAGCAGCAGCAGTAGCAACGTGTCCTAGCAAGAGAAAAAGGATGAAGCTTATTAAAAACGGTGGGATTGCACACATAACTTCTGACCCAAAGACGAAGGACCGCTGCAACCAAAATGAATGCACAACTGGGCTGGGCATGTTACTTTATAGGGGCCTAGCACAAGACATGTCGTCACTGATAAGACATTGCAAAATAGGGCTCCTTTTATTGAAGAGAACACTAGACAGAAAAGCACTTTGAGGAGAAGCATTCGTGTTTCCGTTTCATCAATTGTTGATGTTATTTTTGCTCAGTTTCAGACTGCTTATTGAAACTTCAGATTCAGATCCAGGTTACACATAGAAAGAAATACACCATTATGGTGAGTCAAGCAAAAACTATATGAAATCAAGTGAAGAGACAAACAGCAAATGGCATGGTAAAGGTCATTTCAATATTTCAGGCTGTTAGACAACACAAATGTCTGAGGCGTAAAACTTAAACCAACCATTAAACCATTTTCTCTTCGAGCCATCAGTGGGACCAAGTATGTTTTGACAGATTTGTCAGTCAGAAAACTGAGAAGAGAGGGGGGCAGGGTCAGCAGACTGCAGGTCAATCCTAACAGAGATCACATTGTTTATTCATATAAAGGGCTCTGACAAGCTGGACAGCAGAGAACAATCTGCTTCTCTGTCAGTGTAGCTCTCTGAACGACCTTCAGAGCACACACCTGCTCCTCACCACAGAAACAATCTGGTGCTGTCGATGGTATTGTAAAGCTCACTGCAATATTGAACCTTTACCGTTCTCTTTCCGAAGACGGGAGATGAACTTCTTGGGTGGGATGACGCCCACTTTCTTCTTCTGAGTAGCAATGGAGTGGAACAAGTCTGCCAAACAAGTGAGCAGGTTCTCCTTCTTCTTCTGCTGGGCTTTGTACGACAGCACATTCTCCCGGAATGGCCGGCAGAAGTAGAGAGCCTGTAGCACTGAGTTACAGTAACAAGTGTTTCCAAACTGTGGACAGATGAGAATAAAGACATTAGGAGTCTAGATTCGCACACACACTCTGTCTCTCCCAACATCCACTAACTTGACCTTTGACATGGTACATTTGGAAAACCTTGCTCTGAGCTCAAACAAATTTCATTATTTGAATGGAGCACTGGGTGTGGCGAGAGGTTGCAACTGAGCAACAAGGTACAAGGTACAGAGACGACAGGTTATGTGTCATAGAAATGGAAAAATGACACTGGACTTTGCCTTTTCTGGAGTCAAAACAGTTTATTTGTGCATCTTCTGGACTAGTATGTATCTAATATTTATTTATTTTTGGACATATAGTTTTGTTTTTGGAAACCGGAGGCCTCAGACCGAAATTTCGTTGCCATAATATAGTGATGCAATGCAATGACAATAAAGAAAGTCTAAGTCTATACTTGTAGCTCAATGAGACATTCAGATGAACTGCGGACAGATCTGAGATCAGGGAAGTCCAGAACAGAATCCTGTCTGAGCAGTCCCAAAATTGCAGTATGAGAGATGCCATGAATTCACTGATAATTCAATACTGGTTATTTACCTTTTGCAATTGAATTTGGCTTATTATAACATAGTATCAATTGTTTCTCATGAGTCTCAAAATTAAAACCAAAATTTCAAGTTAAACCACTTCTGGAACAAACTAAATTCCTGTTTCAAGAAGAGAAACATTCGCTTGATATCAAGTTGTCATACTGGCTTTTAATGGACATAATACCACTAAATGTTCAGATGTACAGAGAAAACAAAACATTAGAAAAAAATTAAAAGAAAATGAGAACAAGGACGTGATATGTAGTTGAAAACGTAGTGATACTTACGTTGACCAATCCAAAGTAGTGTTCATTGATTGGAAATTGCTCCGGGCCAATGTCTTTCTCCAGAGCAGAGGCATTGGTGCCCTGAAAGAACCAGGGAGACAAGACAAGTGGAAGTCATGCTCATGTGATAGTTATCTTGCAGCTCTTCAAATGAGTCTTAGATTGAGTGCATTTAAGTCAGCTGCGTGTGTAATTATGAAAATTAGACTCACACTCACACTGGACATTAATGAAGCACTGATCCCAGGATGACCTGCCTTTTGTAGTCTCAAATTTCACATCCTTGACTATTGGGAAAGGCTTTTTGATTTGATGGGTTCGGCCGGGATTTTTCTAGTCAAATTCCAGGGTATTTAATTCCCACAGCGGATACACAGGTCTTTTTTTCCACGGCTATTAATGTCTCTAGGCTAATGGTCGTCTAAATGACGCGCAGCTTTGTTGGACGCACAGAAGACAAAGCAGGACTTTGACAGTGAATGACTGCCTCATTATGTCTTCAGTCAAAATAGGAAGTCGCTTTAGTCAGCTGATCTTTCCATATGGAAAAACAAGGACTCAATGAAGAAGCGAATAAACAAAACTTCCTACATGCAACAAGCAAATGCATCACGGCCACCAAATTACTGAACAAAAACAATGTTAGTTGTATTATTATTAGAAACCAAACTCAAGATAGGAGTGCAGTAATTGTTTACGCCGCTGAGAAAACAAATAAACAGGTAGGATGAGTCATCATCAATATTGACACAATTCATTATTATTAATTAACACTGTCTAATGTCAACAGCTGATGAACTACAAGGGGATCCAGGTGAATTACCTGCAACACTGAAATATATCAAAGTTGGTGGAAAAACACCACAGCAGGTTTGTTCGGATTTGAGTTTAGGTTTCAACTCAAGGTTTCCACTTGGTCTGAATGAATTGTTGCAGTAGTTTTGATCTCAGTTTGTGGATTGCGGCTCAGTACATATACCTGTTAACAACACTTATTAAAGATGCTGCTCTACTCATTGTAAACACAACTGAAACTGAATAGTCTCTTTCATAAAATGCCAGATTGGTTTGTTGTGACAACGGTTTGTTTGACCAGCGAGAGCCCAATACAAGGACGATGTTACAGTGTCCCTGAACGCACCACAGATCAGCAAAGAGCATCCAGTGGCACGTTACGCAATCACAAGCAGCTGTCAAAGTCCCGCTTCACGCATCCGTCAAGAGGAGCTGCAAAGACAATGACACCATCCTGACCATGTTCTGGGATCAGGTGGATGCGGGCCAGGTCCGGTACAAAGCCTCACAGGCTCAACACGGCGCGGTCAGGCAGACTTCTTCATGGTAACCTGTGCAGGCAACGGACTACTCACCATATTACAAATGGAGGCGATGTTTCTGACAGTCATTGAGTTCACAGTGTCCCCCTCACCGACATCTTCATAAAATGAACATAGAGGCGAGAACCAGACCGCTCGGAGGCGAACTTAACTCGCAGCCGCGGCTGGAAGGCCGAACGGCCGCCCCGAGCGACGAGGAGAAGCCTGGGAGACACGGCGCAACATGAAGGCAGCACTAAGCCGAGAGCCGCGATGGATTCACAGGCGCTTCATTCTCTGCCATGGTGAACAGACGCTGAAGTAGGAAGAAAAGTGTCGGCATCCCCGACCATAAACAAGACAAGTTGTAGGAGGCAGGTTGCTAGCAGCGAGCACGGAACAAACATGATACCAGATCCACGCCCAGATGACATAGTACCGACTTCTTATTGGACATTGAGCTACAGGAGTTGATCGGCAGAAGCAAAGACCAACCACAGGTCCGAAGAAGCATGCGGAGTTGAACCACAGCCAATCAGCGCCAACCGTTTTCACTATCAGCTCATGGGTAATGTAGTTTGTGACATTTGTGACGTCACCGAAAACGCAACTTAATTGATGTTTAGGGTTCAATATCACAAACCAGACACCTAAAAAAATTGTTATAAAATAGGCAACACATGTGACACCACAATTAAACCAGACTTGTGTGGCAAAAGCAAGAGCAGGCGATGAGACGGCAAACTTCCAACAACTTTATTTACTCCAGAACAGAACTCACTCCCCTCCCCTCACAGTCAATATATACATCACCACGCCCCATACCCATAAACCATCTGGGTGAGAGAACACACCCCTTAATGTACACCACACTTGTCTTAAAAAAAAAACCTAGCATTAAGATAATTGAAATTAAAACAACAAATCAATCAATAAATAAATAAATTTATTATTATTATTATTATTAGTAGTAGTAATAATAATAATAATAAAAATAAAAATAATAAAGGACCAACAACAAACAGCTGTTGTCATCATGTGAGGGTGCTAACATGAACATCATCATAGTAAATTGACTCCAAAAGATCTGTGATAAATGCGATTGAGAGTTGGTAGTTGTATCTGTGTTTCCCCTGCATCTGGTCACAGGACCACTAGGATTATATAATCTAATGTTCCAAGTTTCTCCCTTTAGTTCATTGTATTTTTTTGCTTGTGATGAATACCTGAAGGGTCATTGTAGATCAATAGCACAGTGAGTCATTTGTCTGCAGTTATGACAATACACTCTCCTCAAAACATTTAACGCCACACAAAAATATACATGAATAAACACGTCAAACTAAGAACAAACTCATGATAAATGAAGCAGTCCTCAACGGTGCAGCTATCCTCCCACCCTAAGCAACCGCCACAACAAAGACCAGTGGCTTTAAAAGGAAAGTATACTCTCTGCTCTCAGTTGGAGTCTTGGGCCCTGAGGACGTCTTCATTCACCAGCAGCTTTGTTTGTGCTTTCACAACAAGTGGCCCTGCAATTACCTCCTAAACATTTATGTCAGAACAAAAAGAAAGGAAAACAACAAGTAATTTTGATAACCCCACTTCAAAAAAATGGAAAGAGGGGAGAGGAATAAAAGCATTCACAAAACAACAAATGAGAATTACAGGCCTTCCACTGCAGGAATCTTTTGTTGCTCGGATGTTTGGTATGCAGATTTGGCTAATTGAGGCTCCTCTGGTTGGTTTATTCTAGGTTATTATTTACAGCTATTGTTGACGGAGCTACGGTTTCCCAGGCTGATTCTATTTTGTAGTACACAGCGGAGGCAGCTAACAACGCAGCGCTAACCAACACTCGACTATAAAATGGTCTAAATAGAAACTGTCATGCGTAAAACACATTATGTTATGATTCTATGGTGGCTTCAGCGTTGGGAGCAGGCAGGATTAAAGTCTACACTTGGGTTTTATATGCCAGTAAACCACTGCCTGATGCTAAACTCTTGACTGGTATGTGGACAACAGCCCAATGGAGAAAGAGAATATCACGAGAGGCACAGCAAATGCTCCGGGTTTCCTAACCTTTGATGGCTTCCGGCTTATCAGGCACTTTCATTGACCAGATGAATTAGAATTAGAAACAACATTAACTCACAGACCATGAAGCAGAGGTTATCTTCACTTTAATACTCTTCAATCCCAGATATGACGGCAGTTGTTTGTACACAGTCTCATCCAGCCCATATTCTTTCCATTTCCGAGCCACTTTTGTTCTCTCCGAAAAAGTTCTAATGTAGCAATTGAGTAACCATTAATACTCACTGCATGTTAGTTAAATGAAATGTGATGACATGTGAGATATTGCCATTATAAAGCAAAAAAAAAAAGTGCATTATTAATTATTATTAATTATTGGTTAAAGCTTGTAAAACAAAACTCTGCAATGGAGACACACACACACACACACACTTAGGGGTCTGACATATTTAATTTCGACTTTACGGTTGATTAAAGACTGGAAAAAGTAATGTGGCGTTCCATATGTCTGTAATAAATAAATGGGATAATTAAAGATTAAGGGACCAGAGGTTTAATAAGGCCTCATGGTGAACCTTGGTAATTGAATATGCATCTGGCTGCAGAACAAATAGTGTCTGTCTCCAGAAGGCTTTGTTCCAAGAAGTTAGGTAAGAGAGACTATCATGGTCAAGTTACTTTCGATTAATTTGGACAGTTGCTGGTCATTGCGTAATTTTGGCTAACGCAAGTTAGATAAAGTTACCTGTGAATGATGAGTACTTGGCTGAGGGCAGAAGAATGCTGTAAGTGCTGCAGTAACAGGTGCAAGACTTCTGGAGAGTCAGAGCCAGATTCTGGCTCTTATACTGTAATAACATGTCAGCTGGATTCAGGACTTCAACTCAGAAACTGATGGACGAATATGCATCGATGGTGATAAGAAGTTGGGTAAGTGAGAGCTGCAGGATCGACAGGCTGATGGTGCTGAATGTGAACCTGAAGTCAGCCACCAAATTACCAGTCAGCTGCAGGACAAAGACAAGTTGGTTGTAGGAAGAGAAAATAAGAGAAAGGGCAGGAAGGGCAAGATAAAATCAAGGCATCAGAGACAAACTGTGTCTAAAGCCATAATTCTCCAGGTGAAATCCTGTTCATTAATACGTTCACATCTCTTACCCCTGGATTGCACCTGTGTTCCAGTCAGAAACTGACTTTACAAGACACAATACCCACATTGTCCTCACCAAACAAGGTAGCACTGGAATATCTGTGTCACTTTGGGTTGTTGTTGCGAATAAAACAAATATGGAAATGGGAGCCTGAGCTTTGATGTGAGACTGATACAAAAATCATGGAGAAGTTGTTCAAAGGCGTTTGTGTCTGCGTGTTTGAGAGGTTGTAAGAGTCCAGGGCGTCTCCAGCCAACATGTTCCATCAAAATCACAATTGACAGACTCTATATCATATAAAATTGCTGAGATATGCCAGCATGAGTCACATTACATCCAGCTGCTCAGCTCAGCAGCAGATTAAAATACAATACAGTCACTTACATATGCAGGGTATTTACATTTAAACTCAAGCGTCAAGACACTTTGAGAGTAGATTCCATTGCTCCTGGCTTTGTGTGCGGTTTGGTAACAATAGAAGTGTCTGTGTACCTGGATGTCATGTGGGTGTGCAGGAGCTTGACCTACTTTCCAGTCCTGTGAACTGCCTTAATTCGATTAGCCAGGTGCTGCAGCCAGTGCTCTCCTTCACGTTATGGAAGTCTGTCAACATGTGAAAAAGACAGACGTAGACGCATTTCACATTCCCTTTACCTCCTTTTATAAATAACATAGTGCACGCTAACACACATAAAGCATTCAAATCAGGAAGCAGACTTTATGCAGAGTCACACTGAACATGTATAAGTCTATGAAGTAGTTCAATTTGAGAGTGGTCTGTGGAAACACAAACCAAACTCAAATGAACATTTATGTTGCTTGTACTTGTGTTTTGTTATCATTCAGAGATTTCTTTGACAAACTACAGATAGAGACATAATTGAATAACTCAAACCTCAAAACTGTCTGACCCTCCTGAGACCATGAATCAGTTGCATGAAGCATCATGATGCCATTTCAGAAAAAACAAGGCAGGATTGTCTGCAAAAGTGTTACAGCAGCTACCAAACAAATATGGAAAAAAATATCTAAAATTTCATAAGACGAAACTGGTCAATGCATCAGCAATAGAGTAGCAAAATTTGACAATTTTCCTCAAGTAGAAATAAAGTGAAAGACAGTAACCATTGTAATAAGTTATTAATCTGAGGTCCATCCACAGAAGTAATACATTTAAAAAATACACTACAGGCAACGTCTCAAAGTGAGATGTTGAAATATTGTATAGTTTGGGCATGTGGTGTTAAGAGAGTGCAGGACATATGTGACTAGGGAGAATGATCAGAAGAAGGACTACTGCTACTACTAATAATAGTTGTTGTTGATTATATAGCCACTAAAACTAGGTCAACTGGCTCCGACGATGAATATTTCGCGGAGAAGCGGAGAGCTCCTCTCCCGGCACTAGACTGTGTTTACCTTTGGTAGCACCCATTACTACAGATTCGGTGTAGAAGAGTGAGCGGACGAAGTTCTCTTATCTCCCGTTCAGGATGTCTGACGCATGCTGTCTCGCGCCGCGATTTTGTCGCACAGGTACAGTCTGTGCTCTTCGAGAACATTGACACTTTTCCTCCATTACGGCCCGTAGTGGCTTGGCCCAGTTTTTAATGTCCCCTCGACGCCACATCTCTCTCCTTGGGTTAATGGTATGTGTGGAAGGGAAACGAGTGAAGTAGAGTCAGAGGAGGGAGATACTTGGGTTCATTTGATCAGCGAGGCTCGGTAGAATCATTTAAAAGGTGAAAAATATTGACGTCAGAGAAATGTTTTTTGGCTTTTTGAAGTTTCCTGGGTGATTTTCTTCCAGTTCTCAAAAAGGAAATATTCAAGTGCCTTCACTCCTCCTGCGTGACACCTTCAGAAACGCAGGTGCTGTGCAGACTGTGACCTTGAGAGGAGCGTGGAGGGGGAGGAGGAACCACACCGTGTCGGTCGCAGTCTGCCTTTTAGTCATTGTTATCAACGTGACTACGGAGCTATACATCGGCTGACGACAATCCCACAGCAGATCAAGAAAGAACGGTATTACTCATGTTTATTTGTGGGATTCCCGGAAGGAAGCTGAATCGATTCATGCGTATCGATGAGAAGAGGATTTGAAGTGGGCTGAAGGCAACTGTCAAACGCCTGCACTGACAGTGTGAAACACCGGAATCTGAGCGAGGAGAGCGGGGTCACAGATTCTGTGTTCACAGGTGTGTAATCCCCCAGACTCATTATTCCTCCTGTGAAAGGCAGTGACAGAAATGAGCTCATCTGTCAACGCAGAAGTTGAAGATGTCAAGGAATGACAAATATTTGGTCACAGTGTCAGAAATGGCAAATAATAAGAGCAGACAGACCCGGATCACCCGCATGTCAGAGCATGTAAACAAATATGAATTACAGGACTAAATCCAGGGTCGTACTTTCTGCATAGCAGAGTTCAGTGACTGCACCTTCTTCAGTTGAAGGACACACAAAAGTGCATAAAAGAGCAGAACCCTTCCACCTACCTTCCTGTCTATCTATCATAATACACAAACACCACTACTACTAATAATAACTATTGTTGTTCCTTTTAAACTTTAAAAGTTAGTAAAGTAAAACATTTAGCAGACATGCACACAGCTCCATATTTGAATCCACGTCAGTTTTGGTCAGCCCACATGTTTAAGGAAAACAAAACAACTAGTGAATAGCTGCAAACCGGATAATCGCTGAGTTTTAAGTCTTAGTCACGAGTGGGGTCACGTGAACACAAACACTGAAAACTCCACGGCTGTCTGACACCACTGCGGCACAAACACATCAAGCAGAAGTGGTGGCCCGGAGGCTGAATATTTTTCAGATGAACACGTCACATGTCAATCCGCAGGTGGAAACCAATTACCCAGAGAGACGCCCCAGACGTGCTGTGGAATGTCACTGGTGGGAGGTTGATGGGGGCAAGAATTAGAGATGAAGATGGCAGATTTTGATATTCTCCATCAGGTGTGCTCAGTACTGGAAGCAGCTCGGATGATGCATTCCTCAGGTGGGAGGGGAAGATGGCACGCTGTGGTTGTGAGGGAGAAGGCTATTGTCATTCAGGCCTAGCGCTTCGGAGCACAACCCCCTCCAGCTCCATGTCCCCCCACCACTGTTGACATTCGGAGTATGCAAATGGCAGGACATGGTGGAGGGTTTACATTTCAATGAGAAATAAAAGTTTGCTGCCTGCCCGAACAAGCCTCCGCAGTTTAATATGGTGATGTAAATGTAAATATTTATGTGAACACACGGTGGAGTGATCTGTTGGAAGGGAGTTGTCACGACATGACATGAAGCCTACCACGAGAAATCTCTTTTAGAGATTGGCAGAAAACATTTAAACATTTTTCCTTGCTCAAGAAAATCGACGTCTGGAATATCACATGGTTTTGTTTACATGCAACGTGAAAATTGAGCTGAGCTACGGAGCAGGGCGCTCGCCACCATCCTATCTTTGTTTTTCTGAGTTTAACATGATGACTGTTGTGATAAGTCCAAGGATAGGCCCAAAGTTAGCTACTGCAGGTGGATGGCATCACTCCGATGAGAATCAGAGGAGAGCTGCTGGTTCTTACTTTGCACTGGGTCCAGTTTTTAGGTGCACTTTTAATCCTTAGGCCAAACCAAAGACTGAAGGAGACGACAACACGATTGATTTCCACACTGGTGCAGAACGTTTAGCGTGACTTAAGTTGGCTGTCTGATAACAGATTGTGACCAAAACACAAACTCGTTGCAGAAGCCCCTGAAAACCTCATGAACACTTGTAACAAACTGATTTTTCAAAAGGCAGAAAACTGGAGCGACAGACAACCCGCTATTATCGATAAATGTGAAAGGATCAACGATCACTACTCAACTTCTATTATATTTATTTTGCAAACAATTATTGTCCATTCCCTTCTGATGTACATATGTTCTGTTCTTGGCAGCACAATATGACATATTCATTGTGCCTATTTACAAAATGAAATTGTCAACATGGCATACATCAAACACATCAGAGCAGTGCATCGTGCAGCCTGCAGGTGACTTGGGAATGATGTCAAAATGACAACACGAGTGCTGTCAACTTTATCAAGTAAGCATCATTTCTAATGTTTGAATCTTAAATGACATGTATTATATTTTGGAATGCACAGATTCCAGTTATCCAGTAGTGGATGAGTACTTCTAAGAGTACTCCAGCCCAGAATTGGACCAATGCCTGATACCAGTAATGGTGCATCCGTACTGATATTAACTTTTCTGTTTATTATTTAGTTACCTCTTTTCATTTTGGTGGCTTTTTCCACTTTAATTTATTATTCTTTTCTTCATTTTTGCAAGATTTGCCATCTTAACTAACTTGTTCAATGGGTTCAAAAATTGTGTCTAAAAACACGTTTCTTAATAGCATATCTCATATCTAACCGTATTAATAGGTCTATTATTCCATGTTACCCCTTTTTGTCAAACAATTAAAATGTATGCAAAATAATATTTTACTTTATTTCCTTTGGAAAAATATAACACAAATAATTTAAGAATAAAATAAACAAATACTTCTATCTAAATGTAAGGCTTCATTGCTCTATTTAATTGTGCCACAGTCTCCATATGAGGATCATCTAGGAGCATAAAATAATTTGCCGCTAACATTGACTACAGCCGACAATGATGAAAGCCAATGCGAATGATAAACATCTATCAAGAAGCTGAAGTTTCTGCCCTGTGGCTGCTCCCTACTGTAAGTGCCCTGCTATATCTGATTTCCCAAAAGCTGCTTCTTTGTGCACTTTGGCCTTGGGGCAGCTGCCACCTCTCAGCTCCGCTCTAAAGGACATCTCGGGAAATCATTCCTCACTTCTGTGTCAACACGAACATCCTCCTGCCCAGCTTCTGTTCCACGTCACCCCCCTTCTCAGCCTGCCCCCAGTTAACTTCAAATTCCACTGTTTTTATTGAATACCACAAATTCCCTCCGACAATTGTCCACACCCCAGTGGAAGATTAGCCCCCCGTTTCACCCTCTCTAATCCTCTATTGTCACCTCTGTGCAAGTGACACTCTGATCCTCTAGCTGGGCCTTGTTCTGCTTCTGTTGTAGCAATAATCCAACGTTCAAAGGTATTTTAATGCACCTCCTACCTTCCCTCAGGGAGACTGACCTGCAGGCCAAACACCTTACAGAGATCACAGTGAAGCAGTATATCTATTTTCTGTAACAACCAGGACTGTTTCCTTTTTCACCACTACTAGTATTACGAACAGCAGGTGGACTCAAACAACTGTATGGCAATTTTGACCGAGTGTAGCCCACATTGGTTTGTGATATCGGTGTGAAATGAACACAGTTAAGACCATGTGAACATGTGTGAGTCACTGAAATAAACGCTTCCTCCACCCACACAGAACCTGCCCCCCCCCATTGTTATCGTTCATCATTAGCTTTCTGCCCTTGTAGCCAGCATCCTTGATGTCTTTTATCTTTTTGTGTGGCAAACACACGCAGCAGCTTGGGATCTCGTGTTGTGACGTAATTTGAAACTAAACACTGCCTTCCCTCGGATCTGTGAGGTGTTTCCAACGTTACAGGCCAAAATAATGAAGCGCATTTCATCACGGGTGCTGATGCCAGGGTGTGGCGGCACATGTGCGGTGTAATTCCAGTTGTGCTCCGGCCACACACCTTTAATCCGTAATGGCTCTCAATTCAAGAGTCGGTAATTTCACATTTCAGCCTCGGCTGTCATCGGCGTGCTTATCGAATATACATACCAGAGCACAATCACAGGCGCCCAAATACCTGAGCTGAAACAAGAGACGGAGGGCAGCTGTGGAAAAGTGGGACAAAATGGGGGCCGAGTGGAATTCATGTGCAGGAGAATATTGCACAGTGAATAGAGCTTTATGTTTGTTCATTTGGCATGTTTGTCAGAAAGAAGGGTGGTCACAAGATTCACTGCAACAGACTACTAACCAAACGACAAGCTCTTCTGAGTATGATACAGTTACTACCAATACTATTAGAATTGCTCTCACAGCTTTTAACACAACCACCACTGAGCACGTAAGCAACACAAGATAGATTTCAAAGTAACAAGAATTAAAACAGTACTTCATTGACTTTATGCTTCATTGCAGGAGACTAACAGCAAAATATGAATGATGGAAAGAAAACGTGAATGACTTTGAAATAGAGATGTTGAGATTTAAACAAGCAGATTAGGTATCATTGACATTGTCTTTCATCAAGCACAGTTTCACTTAAATTGTAGGCAATATACTAACTATCTTTATTCAGTTTTTTCATACTATAACTACAATTTAATTATTTAAAACAGAATGGCAGTGTTTTGGCAAACAGGTGATAAAGCATCACCAGTGGTTTATCAATCCTAGAATCTACAAGACAATAGATATTAAATAATTCATTGGGATTACTCATGTAATACGAATTAAGTGAACAGCTATGGTGCGGCGATTGACTGGAGTTGCGGCCCAATTCTAATGCTAAATTGACTTGACTTGCTTCTAAACATGTGAAAAGGCGTTGTATTTAAGGCATTATCTTTTAACGGTCATGATGGGAGAACGACATTGACCCCCCCGTCCATGCTAGGAACAGCCAACAAGCCCCAACAAGCCGCCAGCTGCCAAACACGACCGGTGGCAGGATCTGGTCGTACACCCCAACAAAAAATGAGGTTGAGATCCAGAATATTGTGTTTTCCTGTAGCTAAATTATACCCATGTTCTCCTTGAGGATGTGATGAAGCTATTACTTTCTTGATTTGGTTTCTAGGCAACAAGACGTGTCCCATGAGACACTCATGCCGTGCTACTTCGGTCAGACCTACTCTGTAATCTTCGTTTAATTACAGTCATCTTCCAAAAATGATCCCATGTATTTTATTTTGCGGCTTTGTAGAGAAAGTATCGTCGCCTCAAGACCTGTCTGTTGCGTGAATAGCTTAGGACAGTTATAAATAATACTGGATGACACCAAGACCATTCTCCAGCTCGCACCTTCACCGAGGTGCAATGAGTGCCAAGGTGTTCTTCATGACCTAAATAAAAAAAAGGAAAGAAATAGAAATTTACAATGAAAGCTTGAAGAAACAAAAACCAAAGCAGTTTTCCCTTTTACTTTAGAGTAGACTATCAAATTGCTGCTCACATAATGTGGCTGCTCCTGTTAAAAAAGTCACATGATGCTGCTGACCAGTAAACTAGCTGGCAGTATTCTCTTCTGTTTGTGTATGTTTGTTTATGTATTCTGTTCACTTTCATAGACTGTCGGTTGGATTTCTAAGTTTGGTCTCAATTAGGCATCTTCAGAATTCATTTAAACACATTAGAATATTTGATTTTTATTTGGTTAGATGACATTGTTTTTAGTTATCAATTCGTTTTAATTTTATATATTTTTATGTATATTTTTCGTTTTGTTTATTGTTATTATTATTTTATAAATCAGAGCACCTTTATTTTCACGTAGTTACCTATAAGTCAGCGTTTGTTGCAGATGAAACGAGTCCAGTCGACTCTCCATCTGAATATGAGGCGTGTGACATCCATGCTCGTTCACGTGTATGAGGGGGAGGAGCCAACATAGTGGAAGATCGACATCAACCAATCAGAGCGCGATACTTTTGAAGCCGTATAAAGCACCGCGTGCGCCGCGCTCCAGTCTGAACACAGCACTTGGTCTCAGGACTCTTCATCCTGTCAAGTGCGGAGGAGAAAAGCTCTATTAAAGGACTAACTTCCGTGAGATTCGGATCACAATTATTATTAGCAGACTTAACGCCGTCCCTGGACTGTACTGACAAGACGAAGCAGCCATGCGTTTGATCCAGAACATGGCAACTATCGCGGAGTGCGCCGCACCGGAGAACTCTCAGCCGAATAGAGCCATCAAAATAGCAGTGATCGGGGGGAGTGGAGTCGGCAAAACCGGTAAGAATTGTGCCCGGAACAGCAACCGATTTAACCATATTAAGAGCGAGAGAAGTCCAGTGAATATTCCTGTCATTTAAACATATTTTTTTTCTTGCTGCAGCACTCGTCGTGAGATTTTTGACGAGGCGTTTCATCGGAGACTACGAGAGAAATGCTGGTGAGTTTGGGAGAAACAAAAACGACAATGTTTCCTTTCCAGTGTTTTAACAGTTGATTTGTTCTGGTCCAGGGAATCTGTACTCTCGAGAGGTCCAGGTGGACGGGGATCAAGTCACCATCCAGGTTCAGGACACTCCGGGTGTGGAGGTAAGATTTCTTAAAATGTGTATATCTTTTTTTGGATCCCTAAAAAGGAGCTGACTGGCTTCAACACTTGCAATGTGTTAGAGAGCTTCAGCCACTGCGGTACAAAGCTGCCATTATCTAATAGAGTGTCTGGGCATTAGTCCAATCCCCAAAATGAGTGTGTGTTACATATTTCAGTCCAGCCAGTCGAGCTCCTGCGTCTGGCTGTTTAATCTCACTTTTCCACTAATGGCTGACTGAAAGAGAGTAAATGATACCCCGCCGTCTGTGTCACAGACACCTCGCTTTTTCTTTTTTCGCCTGGAGAAAAGTTCTTGTCTTTGCAAGATTCCAAAATGCACATTCTGATCATCTGATTCTACATTTTTTCCTACAGATGTCTGACAATGGCATCAGGCTGCCAGATCATGTGACCTGCTCCATTAACTGGGCCGACGCCGTTGTGCTGGTGTACTCGGTAACTGACCGCTGCAGCTTTGACTTGATCAGTCAGCTGCACCAGCTGGTTGTTCGTGCAGGCGGTGCCAACATGCCCCCTGTCATCCTGCTGGCTAACAAGGCAGACCTGATTCACCTGAGGCGAGTGGACTCCCAGCAAGGGGTGGTTCTGGCAGAAACGCTCAGCTGCTCCTTCTACGAGGTCTCAGCCAGCGAGGACTACAGTCAGGTCCACGAAGCCTTCCACCGAGTCTGCTGCCAGCTGGCGAGGCAGCCGCAGCCCACCTCCAACTCCTCCAGTGCTGTCGCAGAGAAGAAGCGATCACCCCTCATCCCCAGACCCAAGTCGCCAAACATGCAAGATCTGAAGAGGCGCTTCAAGCAGGCACTGTCCGCCAAAGTCAGGACAGTCACATCTGTGTGAGGAGGCAGCTGAAGCTGAAAGTGTTGACAAGAGAAGACTCCCAGGTCTGGTCCAGAGTTGTGACGTGAGCAGATGGGGGTCGATCACAGAGGAGTGCATCAGTCCTGGAAGATCTCAGTGAGCACAGAGGAAGCAGCAGTGCAAAAGCAAGCCTGCATGCAATCCTGTGCTGGAGACTGTGGTGCGGATGAACCTTTATTTTAAGCTGCTTTTGAGGCAGCTCCTTTCAGCTGCAGTGGTGGCACTGCCCACCGTGGTGTTCTTCTAACAACCACTTGCAGTGCGGATGCAGTGAGCTTGTCTGTAACCGTTTTGTAGTATTTGTTTGCACTGCTACGGTGCATGAACATGTCATAAGTGACAGGGTGAAGTGTGACAGCGGAATGTAGCATGCGATGAGGTTATCACTGATGCACTTTATTATCGAAAAAGAATAGTCCAAAGGGCCAAATATTTATTTGTTAGTGACTCACGTTTTGGATCACAATAAAAGGATGATGAATTTGAGGTTGCCTACTGTGTTGAATATGTCTGTGAATGAGGCTGCGGGGACAATGTGAAGCGACCTTCGCTAGAGATGAGACATGACTCCGTCACTCCTGCTGATGCGAGACGATTTTGAATGAAGTATCACAAAGACTGCGGTTAGAAAAATCCATCCAGGGACATGAATTAGAAAACTGTGACATCGATTTTCAGCATCATTACTAATTCCAGTTTAACACAAACACCACGTACTGTACTAGAAAAGCAAGCATCTCATTTGAGCTGCACATCTTTCCCTCCTCAAAAATCCCCACTCTTAAATTGCAAACAGGCTCAGGTAGATGGCAAATGAAAGAAAGATAATGAAATAAATTGGTGAATTCAGTGAAAGGTGATGCTCTTCGCAAACATCGTTAAACTGCTAGATAATGACCTGCCTTGCATTTGCCACCACCACACGATGGGAGGAGGTGAAATAAAAGTGTCTTCTCACCAGCACCACAATACGCTTCTCCCAGTTCACACTTCATGAAGATTTCACACCTACAACCTGCTTTTAACACTTCCTAGTCAAAACAGAAGAAGAAAGTAGTTGTGAGTATTTCAAATATTACTCTTTAATGTGGGCATGAAAATAACTTCCACACTTGTGAGGACAGAAAAGCTGTATATTTCCTCCCTGTGGAGCCACCAGGTTTCTATATTTGGTCTTTATTCATAAACACTTTCTGCTGCCTGAGGTGCACATCCAACTCACACCCCAATATCAGGCATCAGTCGTTGAGTGGCAAAGAGCAGTTCAGGAATGTCCGTGGGTCGCAACAGTCGAGTGGACATGACCAGCACCTGTGGACAACAGCACTGCAGGTTAGACAAGGGTAACCAGGTTTAATGGACACAATTGTGAGTTGCAGTCAAACACACCTATTTAACACTTGGTCATGAAGCAGCATATAACAATATCCATACAAAGGGAAGTACATTTGAAAAGATTGTCTTTAAAATGCATTCATAACACTAAGGCTAATAAAAACACCTGCTGATTCAAGAAAAGCAAATTCAGCTTCAGTCATGCCAAAACAGGAATGAGAGTGTACAACCACAGTTTAAAATCCTTCCCTGCAGGAACTGGGATCTAGTTCTTCAACAAACAAGCTCCTTGTTCCCACTTGCTATCACAGAGTTCCTTGAAGCGAATGGCCCCAGCCTTTTCATTAGTCACAGAGGGACTTTATAATTCTATTGAAATGTCGAAGTCAAGTACTGGAGAAAGGAGCTGTTGGAAGTGTGTGTGACACTTCTAAGTTAACCAAATGTTGCACCGGTGACCCTCAGAACGACATGCAGATGAGCTTCCCACGTACATGCGACGTGATGTCGCTGTGACCTTACGCTCTGAACTGTCTTTGTTGAGAGCAAAGAAAGAGGTGGTTGATGCACAGTTGTCACATTCATTAGTCCCTTATTCATAAACACGGCCCTGAAACCCATGGACTCTATTACCGTCAACATTCCGGGATTGTTGACATAATGAACCTCTTTACAATGGCAACATATTCTGGTTTATATTATTAAATTGCTTAGTTTTTTCAATATGGCAACAAGAAAATGAAAATGACAGACCAGAGAGAAGGCCGAAGAACTCATGTTCTACCAATGTGAGCTTGTCTTTATTGAAGGAGTTTGAACAGGAGTTCATGCCACTATTTCTGATCATTTCAGAGCAATTGGAACCGGACGAGTGAGCTGTCATGATGAGCTGAGCTCATGTCTCAACCTGTAAATGTCACCAAGAATCATACTAGCTAGTGATGGACTGGCTTGGTTTAAATGAGACACTGTTTCAGGTGTGATGTCTGTAACTTTAGGCTGTGGGCAGGGGTCACGGTGGGCACAACCAACTGTGCTGCACATCACAAAGCAGAGCCACATACCAAATAAAGTTTAAAGCAAAACTAAAATGTTGCCCTCATTCAGACTGGACCGACACTGGGAATGTCAAACAAGTCTTTAGTTAAACATCGTAAAAGTAAAGGTGGAGGCAGCGCACTCACATTTCGATGAAAATAGGTCACACGTTATGAAACTAGAGAGGAGAGAAAATGGCTCCTAGTCAAAATAACTATTTTGGATCCTATGTATCTGAGTGCTCCTGTCATGTTGAGCATGTAATGACTCGAGGACTCCAACATGATCAGGACTCTTCATGTGTACAACAGCTAAGTCGTTTGGCAGCGGTGTTGTTTTTTAACCGGCCGATCGTTTAGTTTGGCAGGAGCCTTATTTGTGATGGTGGAATGAAATGTGTGCAGATCAAACGTCTAGTTTGAGCCTTCAGCATGTATTACTTGGAGGCAGACGTTTGCTCGCAGGTCAGGCTGGAGCTCAGTGTGTGGGCCAGCACTGGTGACTCTATTTGGTTTTGTCTGAGTACAGATGAAGCGCTTTGATCCTGTTCCGGGTGGTTATTGTCCCACTCTAAACCTTTTATTAAGACAAACCCACGCTGGTCTCCCAGCCTGACCCGCTGCATCGCCGCCTTCTCACCTCAACCTAACGCTCCGTTGCATGTGTCTCTCTGACAGCGGCTCCTTCTGTATAATCACCGCTATACCGCCCTGATGCTATCACCTCTGCAGTTGAGAGGAGCCACCTGTGTATGTGTGTCACTGCTCATGGTTGTCATGAGCACCAAGTCGCCACTGCGAAGACTCATTGCACAACAGCTATTTTTTTTTTTGAGTATGGCTCAAGTTTGTATGAATTTTTATCTCAATCCAGCATCAAATACTTCTGCTATGGATTTGCTGTCGTTGGTCTAATCCAGATGTGCCTCATGCGTACTGAAGCTGTTGGAAAAACACTGTCATCCAGACAAAGAAGAAAAACAAATGGAGGTTCTTGGATCAGAGGGTGGCTTAATCCACCATATGCATGTGCCATTGTACCAATGCCATTTAACAATGTATTCCATGATGAAGAAGGCTAATAAGAATGTGCTGATGGATGGAACATTTAAGTTTAAAAAACTTATTTTCACTTGATGCAGCAAAGAGTTCACTCACCACTGAAGCACCTCCACCCTGTTAATTAAGCTTATAGTCATGTATTTTATATTTAATTGATCATTCTGGTGTCAAATATTAAAATGTAATTCATCATGACAATCAATAATAGTAAAACCTGTAATTAATTAGATTGTTTTTTATATAGAGTCTCACCCCTAATTTGAATCGGCGTCAGTATTTTAGACAACGCAGCATACTGAACTATCCTCTTTCATTCAGGCTTAACATGGGATCATTTTTCATGAGGGACTGGAGTTAATACAGACTCACTTCATGTTTTGATGATTCATATTGCCACTTTTTCCACACTGATATAAAGAATTCAGTATGCAAAGGTCACATTTTTTTATTCTATTCCTTAAAATATGTCTCCTTTTGAAAGTTCCAGCTTTTTCAAACTCATTGAAAATAGGCACAGAGCAGCAATTTCTATGCAACATGACTCACAGACGGCCTCGGCATCAACAGCTGAGAACTTGCGTAACTTCTGCCAATGTCGCAGTCCTTACTCAGGACCCGACCTAAATTCACAGAAGGCTGGAAATGAAAGTTGAGAAGCAAAATTGGCGGTTGTCGTTACATAATATTAATGACTTATATACACAACTTTCAATTGTGTCAACTTGTTTGATCACAAAACACCTAGAAGAAGTCACCTGGGTAGGTGTTGTTCATGGAATGACTTTGAGGATGGAGATCATTTCAGATGCTTTTCACATGGCAATGACAGACAGTGTAGTAACGCTCTTTTCTTAAAATAGCGAATGGTTCCATAAATATATATTTAAAATTATATTCTTTGTTCTTCTTGACTTGAACATGGATTTGGACAGCTCCTCTTCTGACCACAGCCACCCTGCCAAGGTGATGGAGACACCACTTGGGGTGGGCAACAAATTTTCCCAAGGGAGTGTTGTGAGGGGGCGAAGGAAGGAAGGAACAACAGAAAGGTGGGAAACCTGTGTAATGTACTGTACATATGCATCTATCTTCAGTTTACAAGAGCTTATTCCTGTTCAGGGCTGCGGGGATTGCTGGAGCCTATCCCAGTGGTCACTGGGTGAGAGGTCTCCAGTCCATTGCAGGGCACACACACTAGTCAAACACACCCCCAAGGGTAATTTTAGAGTGCCACAAGCCAACACCAAGTTCATTCCGCACTGACTTGCAGTCACACCACTTTGAATGGATTACCACTATTTAGATTAAACCAGGAGCAGTTTTATTTTAATGCCTGCCATCATCAGTTATAGTTGTCATCCAGCAGATACCTGCACATTACGTTGTCGAGTGAATGACTGTGAAAACTCACCTGAATCCCAGGACTTGTTGCAGCAACAAGCTCCTTGATGAGGCGAAGCTCTGAGGGCGTGACTCCACCCACCAGGAAGAGAATGAGCAGCGGGTTATCACTGGGGTGTGGACGACTCACCTGCATATGAGAAGAGAGTGTTAGTCTGAGTTAGTTACCTGCAGGGAGCAGTAAAACACCCCACTGTGATGACATGACTTTTTTATCATTTCACTTGATATGCACCTTCTCTGGAGACCCTCCATGAGATAAGATTTGACGTGTCTCAAAATAAAAACTTGCTCATACCTATTGCCTGGACTGATATGCAAATGTCCAGATTATTATGTAACTGAATTCCTTTCTCAAAACCAGAGAAGAGGTTTTATAGCACTACTGCTGAAGCTATAACTAGAGAAGCACTAAGAATATATTTCTTTCAGTTTAGCAAACTTGAAATGATAAAAAAAGCTTCACTATTAAATTCAATATTCAACCTTGCTTCAACCTTGCTTTCCTGTCAAATGAATAAAAACTACTGGATGAGAGTTATGCGCAGAAAGGTCAGAATAGGCTTTAAAAATACCCTGGGAGATTCAAATGTTCACTGTCCAGATGGAGCATTACATGACTGCTGTTACGAGTGAAGTTTAAAAGGTGAGTTTGCCCGCATGGCGAGGTCTGGTGTATCACCTGCGTGGGGCTTCAAGCATCCTCCTGGTTGTTGGGCTGTATTTAGGACACATTTTCTGCCTGTGAATACTAACCAATGCAATCAGAGCTGCAGGGGGCGGACCCAGGAAGGAAGAGAGTGGCAGTCCACGTGCACTGCTGACAGGCAGGGCTGAAGCATGGCAAGCATCATTCAACGTGTTTCACCGGAAAGATCACCCAGCAAACATTTCATGTGTATTCAAGGAAGCATGTTTGCATATTTTGGATCGGCTTAATGGTAGATTTCAAGGAAACATGAACTCCACGTGCAAACACATGGGCACCTACGCGTGTGTGAAACGTGTTCCGGCATGGGGCCAATGGGGAAGAAGGGGCTTGAGAGAGCAGGTTTAGATGAAATGTGCTGTAACGTTTGAAATCAGCAAGAGCTGGTACAAGCTCACCACCACTTTTGTTACATCACCTTTGCATTCAACGTTGTCCTTGAAGTTGTGTGGATGAAGTGGGAAACTTGAAGATGAAAGCATCGGTTTTATTATAGGTGCCACATCAGGAGCTCTTCCTGCATGTTTGAGCAGCTGATGTGCAAGACTATATATAGAGAAAAACACTCAAGTAAATGCTTTCACAAATGACGTTTAAAGCTGCCAACGTGTCTCAGAGCACTGATTGAAGGAATCAGAGCAGTATTTGACATAAAAATGTCAATAAGTGTGATTATGGTGGAGAATTATAAAAAATATAGAAAATGATATACATTTTTAAGCATGTGAGAAGAAAAATTAAAACGCAAACACTGTTAAAGAAAATCAAATATCAGGGTGCTGTTTAACCTCCTAAGTACAACAGAAACATTATTATTAATATTTCTGAATATAAGTAGTACTGCATGCCTTGAATTGCAGGCAGAAGAAAAGGAAATATTTATATATTTTATAGCTACAGTTTTTGCAGGAAAATATTATTTCATCATTCAACATTTTCAACGTAACAAGCATCGTAACATAATATTATCAAAAAAATAAATCAAAATTGTTGGGAAAGTAAACGAAAGTAGAATTAAAGCAACATTCATTCAAGTAACATTGTGATGAAGTGAAAAAAAGCACACTGGAGGCACCAGTAAAATAGCTTTAAAATTAATGAAAGATCAATAACTAATAATGATGAGATCAGTGTCATAGTATGGCATCATGAAGGCCAGAAAAACCTGGGGGCCCACTTGCTCTTATTTTCTCATGCAATCAGCATTGACACAGTCATCACCCCAAAAAGGGAATTTTTTGGAGGGAAAGCATTTAATCCAGCCAGCGTGATGGCTGATGGGAAGTGTAGCACAATAACCATTGGTGGTAATTATCTTCAGTGAGAATGATGCTGCAGCAGAAATGAAGTCCCATTATGTAATATAACAATACATATTGCATCTGGAGATGATGACAGTGGAACTGACAGTGATTCCAGTGACTCGAATAATAAACAGAAGTATGCACAGAGGAGAGCTGAAGACAGATATAAGGGCAAAGATAGAAAGGTTAGATGAAGACTAACCCGCCAAAGAGGAACTCCCGGTGTGCAACAAACAGTGGGAGTGGAGAGCAAGATCGATCTTATTATCTTGTGTGGCACCCTCTCAAGCCACTGGAAAACCGAAGTAAAGGATGATCTGCTTGATATATGTTGGGTGGAAGGGGTTGCCATAGAAACAATATTTTTTTTATTTCCAATATCAGAAAAAGCCTTTCAGTAACCTCTTTGTAAATGTACCAAAAGAAAATTCAGAATGATAAAAATACAGTAGCTGATAGACAAAAACCAGGAAAACTTTCTTTTGCATATTTCAGTTTGCCGACCAGTTTGGTCATGACATCTGACATTGCCCATAGAATGTGTCACTGCGGTCACATAGCGTTGATGAAGATGAAGATGAAGACAGTGCAGCACTATGTTTGTTATCCTTTGACAACATCATATAAGGAACATACTGTATGGTAACAAAAGCTATTACATGACAATCCTTGACAGAAAATTCAAGGATTCTGGAGAAAATACAAAAGCATCCACTTGCAGTGTGATTCACTCCAATATGACGACCATGTACTAGCATTGGCGGTATGATATAACTCATATGAATCATATAGCTCACGGTCATATGCAAGGTATATTGACTCCAAAGTAAAAACGAAGGATTAGTATGAGAAAATGCAGGAATGCAAAAGTTTGTTCACTCTTCTTAGATTTCATGATATTGTGCTCCTCCTTTATAAGGAAAATATTTTTTTGTGTGACAATTCTAGAGTACAATGACCTAGTTTTATTACAATGAACAATACAATTTTAAACCACAGTCAACCAACTTAAAAACGGGGGGAGGGAAGAGTACATGATAGCCGCAAGAGAAGGATAGGAAGAAAGGTCACGGACAAGCCACAGGCGACACCTGACAGTTGGTGGCATTGTTGCTCATTGTTCTCCTATCCAGAGGCTGATGTGCATGAATTATTGAGTCAGACCAGGTGGAAGTCTGCATGGTGAAAAAACACATTGGGTTCCTGATTGCCTATTGTGAAAATTGGTGTACCCTCAGACGTGTATGGGGCTGCATGGCTAGGACAGGTAGCGGAGACCTTGAGGGAAACAAATTCATCAATGTCAACCAGGCTTTTAGCTAGAAGGGCATCTGGGCGTCTGCAAAACATGAAAAAATGGACGCCCCATTCTCGACCGTAGCTTGGCCGCTAGATGCCACCAAATACCAGCATAATCTGGCGGACGCCCAGACGCCCTCCTTGCTAAAAGCCTGAAATTGTCAACAGAATCCAGGGAAAAATGTTCAAGAGTTGGTCATCAAGTTGGAACTATGTGGGGGCTGGATTCTTGTCCCGTGGCCGTTACTGCAGTAAAGTCACTTTCCCAAGTTGTGACAAACCTTTGCATACCACTGTATGCTGTAAGCAATGTTGTAATCAAATTTAGAATATGAGGATGACAACTTGCGGCAAATGAAATCCCCAAGTTCAGTATAACTAACGACTTCTTTTAAGTTTTAGGTGTCATACTGAAATAAGATGATTAAAAGCTTCCTGTGCGTTTAATTGTCGGTCTGGGATGGCAGGCCACACGTAATAGGAGGATAATTAACACTCTGCACAGGAGGGCGGGACGCAGAGGGTCGACGCTGATGAAGCAGAAAGTTGTAAGGTAAGAAAAAGTCAAACAAAAAGGTCCATAAGCAACTGTGATAACTACACACTAGGAGCATTGTGACTTCTAAAGTGGGAGATTCATGAAGACTGGACTGCTGCTGGGTCACAGATATCTATGACCTTTGCTATTATTCTACCTGGACAAAGACAAAAAAGAACTGGATTGTTATTATGTGGCACAAAGTCCTCTTTTCACCTGAAAGTAACCATCTTTTCATTCTTTCTTTCTTAGGAAATAGAGGTGAATCTGAGAAAGACAGGAGAGACAAAGAATTTCGGAAGGTTTGAGAACCATGGCATTTACTAGTATAGGTCCACTGTGCTTCACTTGATCCAGGGTCAATGCAGCTTGCTACTCGGATGGCGATGCTAATTTTCACTTTTAGTAGAACCTGGAACCTGCTCACAGCGCCAAAAAAGTAAACTTCTGATCTGTACCCAACAGTAGTGCATCATCAATCCTTCACTAAATATCAAAACATTATGTTATGTGGTGCGATTCAATGGCAAAACAGTGTGGAGAGCCTTTTATAAAAGCAGTAGAAGAGTTTGCCTTCTTAAATGTCATACATCTGCACTGATGGGTCTACTAGAGTAGCAACTGTACGTACATGGGATTCTTAACTCAACAGTGTCTTAAATAAATGTGTGATACTGAACACTCCCTCAGTGCACTATTAAAAATAAGCAGTTTGAGGTAATGCAATAGAGTCTCTTAAGTGGGACACGGCTCAGACAGAAGGGTCCAGTATGAAGTACACAGTGGGCCGTGCTGTTAAAAATAGAACTTTTACTGTCTTAAGGAAGTTCAGCAAACGCCTACGGCGTGCAGCGAGTTCTGTTTTTATTGCTCTAGTTTGTCTGAGTCGGTGTTTTATGGGCCAAATATCTTCATTTGTGGACCACAGTTACACAACCGGTCTAATTCCTCCCCAAGGGCAATCATGAGTTAAAGCAGAGCCAGATGTGGTTTAATCAAAACTGTGGACACTATCAGCTCTGTGGTGGATATACATTACCCACGAGACTTAACCGTTATGTCTGCACTTGGAGTGTTTCTATAACCCTTTAGGTCTGCAGGTCCAGGCCAAAACTCTGAATGGACACATTGCCTGAATCACAATCAGCTGGCATTGAGTTAATGCAGCGTAAATAAAAGATGTAATGCATGTACTGTATGGTGAATAAATAAGCTTGTTGATGATGCCGCGTGGCACAGGTATTCTCATTTCACCTGTTTTTCTACAGTTGAAAGACGCGCTCAGACTTTGCTCTGCTTCTAGAGAAGCCCAGAAAACAACTTATACCCTTCACTGTTGGGGTGTTTGTCAACATCGTCCTTCAAAACCCATCATTTCTTAGCCAAATCTGACCTCAATTATGGGTGTGACAGTGACCAGGTTTTATAAATAGTTTCGGAAGCAGCTTCCATTGACAGGTGAATGCAAGCTCGCAAATGTGTGGAATATATCACACTTTATATTTCATTTGACTATCAGGTCCAGATGCTTTTTGACAATTGAGAGCAAGATTAGTGATGACTGACCTTCATGAACATGCTGAATCCTGTCTTCAGCAGATCTGTGAGGCCTCCAGACATATACTCGATGTCAGGACATTCATGCTTGCCACCCTGAAACACTTCCTCCAGGAGTTGACGCAGGAATGGACGATAGGTTGCCTGCAAAGCGCCAAAACCACACACAGTTATGGTGAGCACAGGGTCAGTGCACTGCAAAAACTCAAAATCTGTCAAGGTTTATTTAGCCCTATTTTTAGTCAAAATATCTCATCCCATTTGATTTAAGATATATTGGCTTTATAAATGGGGGGACTTAGTTAGAGACAACGCAATCCTAAATCTGTGAAAAACAGAATGATTTCAAAACACTTTCATTAGTTACATGATAACCATTTAAACCATTTAAATCAACAACGCTGAAAAAAATATTTCTTTACAAAAACAATATTCAACCAATTACAGTATATATGCACATTTTCGAATTATCTGATATACTTCAATAATTTGTAGTACAAATCGTTGATGAGACAAAAAAAAAAAAACATAAAACAACAATCTCTACCAGAGAGAGAGAGAATAATCAAAAACCTGTTTGGGCACAATCCTGACATGACACTGAAATTCAGGTGATGAATATGAATTTAAGTGTCAGATTGAAACAGTTGAAACCAGCCATTTGTAAGGGAACAAAAGGTGCCCATGTAACACGTTCATGACACGAGCAATGAAATTACTGAAGCTGGACGACATTCAAAAACACCCTTTCATTGACACATGATGTAAGATCATGTTAAAAAATGTCTTACAATAAGCTCACTAGCTTGTGCCTTTTACATGCTCACAAAGAAAAAAAGATCAACATATGCTTTCATCCAACAGGTGCAGAACCTTCCCTTTCAGTGGCATGGATCACGACAGAGACCTTTGCTCTATTAAGGGTGGAATGGATGATTCAGACTAGAAAAGACTTGAAAGAGGTCTATCTAAGATCTTAAAATAGTATGGATGAATTTATAGAGTGACTGGGAGGATAAGGACACTGCAGCACCAAACACACACTGTCTGAATATAAAACATGATCCAACTGAGCATCAGGCACTGTCATTTATGTAACACAAAGAAGCACCTTTACCGCCACGTGTAGATACCCGTGTATTTGGGGCCTCAAACCATCTCAGGGAGCTGAAATCGCTGCTTGTTGAATGATGTATGTTGGTTGTATGGCGACATGGCAGACTGTGATTGGTCGTAATTTGTTTGGCATAATATGTGTCAATGCACAGACCTTTTGATCGTAATGACACCAGCTATTGTCAATTCCTACGGGACCGCAAAAATATTGTGCTTCAAAAGTCATCGTTTTATAAAGCAGTTTTAGTCTTGTAAAATAGGAAATGCACCACAACATCAGCAGCAGTCAGGCACATCTGAGAGGCAACCTGACACGCCTGGTCACCAGTGTATGAGTTCCACAAATTTCCTGAATTCATTCTGCCAATACTCAGATACTTTACTGAGTATTGGCAGAATGAGATAGTCTCAAATATGGAGATGAATCTCGCCACCTGAGTCTGGATCTGCCCTACGCTCTCCAGCTGTGAAAACCTTGCTAGATGTCTGAAGTCTGAAACAACTTAATTGGCTAAAGCAACATGGCTCCTCTGAACCTCTGGTGGGCGACAAAACATCTTTGAAAAGAAATGACAGCAATCTGCTGATGGAAAACCAATCCAGCTATACACTACTGATCTGCTCATGAGCACCTTGCCCTGGCTGCACCTCTCCTTCAGTTCATGGCAGACTGACCATGACCATGACCATGACCATGACCATGACCATGAGTGATTTGTGTACAACACACGGTATATTGATACTTCTCTGGGAAAGAAGGAAATTGATGGGGCGAAGATGAAACTATAAGGGGGGTGTTATCTACAGTAAACCAACCACAAAAGACAGGCTTAAAAATCCTGTCCATTTCAATCAATGCATTCTAATGAGGGGCAGGTCAGGGGCACGACACCTAATAACACCTTCAGTTCAGTCCCATTTGGGTCATTTCCAATCACCACTAGGGCAAAAATGCTCTGTATAAAACACAAATTCGCCATCCTTTTGGAACAGGACCAACAGCTTTCCACATTGATCCACTTTTCCCCAGGAAAATTCTGCGGTCTGCATTAAACAAATGCTAATGTCAGCACCACGGCATTAGGTCACATATAAAGTAATTGTAAACAGATGAATCATTTCTCACAGGAGAGCCAACACTCAACAGCCTACGGACACACACACACACACCTAATTGTCTGAATACCTAAAAGCTTCCATTAGCATGCTACTGTAAACAGCACCCTAATGAAGCACAGTCACACATTAGTGTCATAATAACATCCAAATATGCATTTGCACATCACTCTGCCAAACAACCTTCCTGGAATTATATTGAGGCTGAAAATGCATATTCTAAATCAACAAACAGCGCTACACAAACAACATTCACCTTAAATCCATCTGTAAAACCAGGTAAAAAACTGATGACGTCCACCACTTTAAAATCGGATTATTGTGGTTCCAAATGATCCTTTATAGGTTTTTGCGGTTCGGTAAAGCTCCTCAAATGCTTTGGTGACTGATACTTTTGATCAGTTCAAATCAGAACAGCGTCGTGTGGGCGTGGCACATTGGCCATTTTTGTAGTTCTTGTCACTCTTTCAGTCGAAAACGGGGTGATTGACTTTAACAAAATATAACTTTACAACGTCATCTCTCTAGTCTCTCTATTACTATGTGAGATTTGATTACTGCAGAAAAAACTGGGACTTTAAACTTTAAAGAAAGGTCTGGAAAAAATGGTATGCACTGATAGGAAAGATTATTTCCATGATACAAAACATCTTGAATACTGCAGAAGAGTTTTGAAATGATTTTACAGGACGGAGATGCTGACACATTGCAAAACACCTCTTCTCCCTTGGATTTAATTGATTGGTTTCCTTCCCGGAAACTGTCCAATGTCCAGACGGTCACAGCAGGATATTTTCTCTGTACATGAGGGAACGTTCTGATCTTAACCAAGAAATATTGCTGCCGTTTTTCGACATATTTGATGCACAACAAAAAGCTACTCAAGTTTGAATTGATCTCATTTATTGTTTATCTCTTCATTTTGGGAGTTAAATCGTAAGTCAGAGTCATAGCCTATCCCCTTGAAGTTGGATGTAGCAGTAGTAAAAAGATTTCAGATATAGGCAGTGTTTTTGAGTTTTGACATACTGTAAATAGTAACAGAAAGTTTTTATGAAGAAGTTAATTTGTTCATTAACTACGATTATCAGGTGACAGAACTGGTGCCCTGAAGACGCACTTAGATGTCACTACAAACCAGTATCAAATGTACCCTGTAGAGGTCGTGCTCCAGTCAAAGCTTCTCAGGTCAAGATGAAACCGAAGACAGATCTAATGACAGACCCCAGACCGTGACATGTCGTACATTGGCCCAAATTCTTGGGCTTCTTCATTCATAGTGTTTGTGTAAACAAACAGACAGATTAATGTTGTGTTTTGCTGAAAGGCAAAGAGCAGAACAGTTCCTTCTTTTCCTGTGGGTTTATTTCAATAATTCAAGATAAAAAGAAAAGCAGTGTGATCTCCATCAGTTGCTGCCTGAAATCCACAAACCCATTTCCATACTCAGCATGCATCCACTTTAACCAATGAAGCTAAATCCAGCCAGCCAAACAGCTTTTCCTCCGCTGAAACCTTTCCTAGCGAGCAATGTTGCTGGTTGCAAGCAAACAAGCACATACTGCGACACTTTTTTGACTGCAGTTTGTGACACAGTTCTTTGCCATTTGTCAATCTTTCATTTTATTCACTCACATAATGGAATGCACATTGGATTTAAACTCTCATCAGTGTAACTGTCTGACTGCAGGCCATTGTTAACAGACGTTATTACCATCCGAATGATACTTGAGAAATAGCTAGAGGAACACGGTAAAAGTGTCTGACCTGGTGAACTCCGTCGCTGGCACTGTAGACGTGGCGCAGCTGCTTCAGGTGGTCTCTGGTGCAACTCAAACCACGCAGGGTCCTAAACATCTCCTCCATTGCATTGTGGGCCCTCTCAGTGGTCAGCTCATTTGGGTTTTCACAACCTACAACAACGGAGAATGAAAAATTATACACCAATATTTTCACTTAGTTGTAACACGTGTATGAGAGGAATATTCACATCAGCAAAACTGTCCAGTTGTTTGTAGCATGTTGTTCTTTTGTGGGTATTTTTCACAGCTGGTTGTAAACTGAAACCACTTACATGGCAACTGCCTGGACACGAGAGGACAAGACTCTGCAGTCTAATCATCAACTGTTCCCCACCTTGCAAAGAACTGCTTAGAGAAGCAAAGACTAGCTGTGAAGTGAAAAGAAAACTGCAGAAAATGAAGAAAAAGCTAAGTGGTTTTACTTTGCGGTAAGGCTTCTGCTCACACACACACACGCACATATATATACACAATGCCAGATTACAGAGCTTTTGGCAGAGCCAGAATGTGCACCTCCGCTCTTTCCAGTGGTTCAGGAATGTGGTTAACTTTCATTAGAGGTGTAATATGTACAACAGCATCATATTAATCTAAAAATGCGTCTCGCTAGGAAACCCCAGAGGCTGTCATAGCAGTGAAAGGACAATATGTTTTCACAGTTTGTGAAGAGGGGGCATGATATTTTTCCTTAAATTTTGACACAACCTCTTAGGAAATAGTTCTGTATAGCCATGGGTGACCTACTGTAACATTCATTGTTAACTTCCCTCAATGCCAGGTCCTGAAGACTGAAAAAGGACAAAGGAAGATAAATCTGAAGGAGCCAGTTCTTTTTAATTTTGGCGCTGTAGTGCAGTGTGGCTTGGTGTATGTAGCTAACACGGATCCGACATACAAACTGACGGGAAGTGCAACCTTTCAGTTCTGCAATGCATGCTGGGATGCCTCAATACAAGGACATCACGTGCTAGTGCAATCTATACTTGAACTCAATGTGGTATCTTCTTGGTGTTGAACATCATCTAGTGCGGGTGGTCTTTTTTTTTTTTTTTTTTTTAAAGGGGCCTGTTTAACTGATTTAATTGACATTAAAGTGGTTAATGCTTATTTTTTCTACTTGGCTTCATGTTATATACCTACGCTGATCTGTAGCCCAGAGGGATCTCTGCCTCTGGTGGCCCCTGCCAGATCGAGTGTGAGACCCCTAGCCCAGACACCTACTACAGTATTTTAAATAGTGTGAACTGAACGAACGTCAACAGAAAACATTAAAAAACACACATTAAAACGTTCATGTGCAATGTCAACAGAATGTGATGCTGTTTTCTTTAGCTCTGGAGTGAATTAACATTTGAGTTTCAGCATTTTAAACTGAGATGCTCCATCACAAAGCTGTGCCCATTTAAATGCATTAGGAGAAAAGAATCAGAATCAGAATCAGAATCAGAATCAAATTTATTGCCATGGTCAGTGGGGAGCCCACCAACTAGGAAAGTGTTTTGGAATAAAGTGCTGACAAAAAATAAAATAAAATAAAATAACAACAAGGCAATGGACAGTGCACAGGCTGCTGCTAGTCGGCACCATACCTCCCACCTGGTGTCTGAATGTGTCCTAGCGCCGACATCACATCCAGCAGTTGCCATTGGTCTGTTCTACTTCCAGGAAGTGAGCCAGCTAATAGTTGCCCAGAAGCACCCTGTGCATGTAGTCCATTGACCAATGACATGGTTACCTTTTAGTCAGGACATTTCCAATTGGTCGACCAATTTTAGTTCCACCTCTAATTTCTGGATAGAGAAGGATCAATTAAAATATATTTCCTGAAAGACGGCGAGATCTAAAATCCTGGAAGGATTTTTTTTATTTATTATAATGCTAATAAATTGCTGCAGTGACTTCTATCTGTTTCCGCGGCTCCCAGAGAAATTGAGACGTACAGAAATGATACTATCACAGTTAGACCTATTGAATTACAGTGTCACACCACAAACACAGAGATTTAAACAGTGCACATCATCCGTATTTCGAAAGACTAATTCAATCTGGTTTTGCAGGACCGTTGCACCTCTCAGATTATCATCAAAGGCTGCAAATCTAATTAAGATCCCATTACAAGATTACATAACCATTCATGAGATCACACAAGAAAAACGCCCAACTTAACCCTCTCATATGAGAGCAAGTGCAAATATTATCGATAAGATCTTGAGACGACAGTTACTTTGGCCTTCACCGGAGCTGAAATTAATGCATTAAAGCCTTTGTGGACATGGACTTAAAGAAAGATATGATTGTCATGTACCTGACACACAATCCTTGGAACACACCATATAAGTGCACAATCGTGTTAGGTAACTTCAGCAAACACTCCTAATTCTGTTCGGCCTTAAGCTCTGTTATTTGTACTCTGTGGTTCCTTTTCCTGGCAGCATGTAGATGGTATCAAGTTTTTTTCGTGTGAAGTCTTTGTTTTCATTTTCTGTTTTCAGGACTGTTGAGCGTTCGGCTCTGGGTTGGAAGAAAACACCCGCATCAAAGAGAGTCTTCTTCAAAAACAACCCGCTATCTGCGCACCTCTGGTCGATATCAAAACAGATCTATTCAAAGAAATAAATGAGTATTTCATGTTGGTTTCACACTCTACACTAGACAACAAGGACACTGGTATGATTCACTCCACTGGACGTACATTGGATAGAGGTGGTCTGGATCTGATGGAGAGGACGTGTTAATCAGTTGGAACGGTTGCGTGTCTGCTGTGAAGGACCTGGCAGAAGTTTTCCTTCTCTGCAGGAGCACAGTCAAGTCTGTGGTGAGCTGCAGGTGCCTTGGGGCGATCTGCGATCCCCCATGTTGTTCGAAGCCTGGTTGAAGTTGAAGACTGCGCACGTCAGGCCATCTCACGCGACGCTTCCATGATATTCACCAACATGCCTGCACCTCAAAAGGTCGCCCTGCCTCCATCTAATTATAACTTCACTCTTTCTCCTCCTAATTAAAGGGCTTATTTTGATTACAGATGTGAAACACGCCCAAATGATGGGAGGCCACACGTTAGCACATGTCTGTGACTCAGCAGATGCTTCTAATGCACACGCCATTAAATTATCATCTCAAAATAGCCATGCAAAACAGCTACCAACATGTTCAGCAAATTGTAAAAGCTAACAAGTTAGTGAACAGATTCAGATATTTCAATATGCGAACGTGAGGAGCTGGTTACTCAAACCAAACAATTGTGGAGACATTCACCATGTATCTAGGCTTTGGGGTCTGGTGTCATCATTTTATACCACAAACTAATAATGTGATCAACAACAAGAGGAGCTGAGCGAGTTCATTTAACATTAACATACAGAGCGACTGTCTATAGTTGTTTTATGCAGATAAAGAAACAGAAGAGAAACAATTATTTGTGCCCCTTATTATTAAAACTACTATAACTTACTCAAGTGAAAGACAAATGCATGACTAACTTCACCTACCTTTCTCTTTGAGACAAATGGGCCTTGACCTACTTCACCACAGTGGCAATGCCCACACACTGTTCACTTCATTTTTGACTGGTTTAATCAAACAGTCTTTCACTCTTTGTTTACTGGAAATTATTCCAGCTGTGACCTTCTGACTGTTGGTATTGTGTGGCTGCCACTGTAGTGATCCAACCTGTCATGCTTTACAGAATAACAAATTCTGTAGAGCATGACTGTACATGCAGTATTATGGTTGTAAGCTTTATTTATTATCCAGCTGTTCTAATATAGCACTGACATTATAACTGCATTAAACATAGATTGAATGTGTATAGCATGATGGCACGGCAGTTGATGATAAACAAAAGCAAACACAGGTCAGCTACATAATGTATTTCAATTATTCACGAATGATAAGGAATTGCTCGAGTGTTATTTTCAACAACCAAACCATCCTGCTAACAGGTCTCGTAACATTTAACTGAATGACATGGAAGATTACAAGAGCGTGCGTTTCCTCAACAACCTTCCAAACAGAGCAGAAACTCAGCTTCCTCACCCTGCCGTCACACCTAATCGCCCTGTACTTATCGGTGGAATGTAGACAACAAGATTACTTATACATATCCGGGCTTATTTTGAAACCCGATCAAAATTTCTATTCTGGTCTAAAAAAAGAATGAGAGCATGCAGAAGGGGAGATAAAGGAGAAGGAAACGGCTATTTTTTTTCCCCTTAGAGAGCTTGTATCAGCCATGCTAATCCACCCAGGAATGCAAAAAAGGAAACAGTCGTTTCCTTTATAGGATAAAATATAGGATGACAGAGTGATTTATGCTGATGGTATGAGTTCGTTTTGGCATGAAATAATCTCTGGGACAGGAGCTCTATTGGTGCAGGGATTCACTGACGTGCTATATTTTCAATTTAAATATGAATCCACTCAATTGGAAAGACGTAAAAAATGAAAAATATGTAAACACATGGTTATATTGTGAGACCTCAACTTCTGATTTTGGCAACCCATATCCTTCCTAGTGAGGTGTCCACTGGTTACTCTGGTTCTGACCTACAGTGGAAATGCACACTGAGGCTATTTGATGATGGTGACCTGCCCAAGCAGTCCTCCTCTGCCTAGGATGTATCTCAACAACTCGGTTGAATACACCCCGCTTCCAACAAGTATTATATGAATTTAGAAACATCAGGATGCCTTTACAACAAACTAAACAAGTACAGCACTATCCCTATTAAAGATTACAGATTAAAAATAAGACATTTCAAACAAAGTCTAAGACCAAATAAAGCCTTGTTTTAACTTAATGTAAATATCGTGTGCAACTTAATTCATGTAGAAAAGAAGCTGCCGTCTAGAAAGAAAACAGCTTTCACATGATGAGCAACTCCACGATCAAATTAAACTAGATTTGCATCCAGTAAAAGCTTCTGCAAAATGTTCTCCAAACAAAACAACAGCAAAACGACTTGTTTTTATAATCTCCAGTTGCATAGTCAATTGCCTCTTTTAATAAACACATCTAGCAAATTCACTACTGCAAAAGTGGGGTGAATGTAGGCCGTATGTGGCTAATAACTTTCTTTGATACTGCAGTTTCTCTGATCGTGCAGATCCTCAGGATTCGCAAAGTTGCTGGTTTGTGTCCAGCATTTGTTTGTTGTGCACATTTTTTTATTAATGCATTGTACCATGAGCCATTTCAGAATATCAAACAAAAAACAAGGCCATTTATTGCGGTTTTCTTTAACAACCAATCAGCAATCCAAAAAGATCCAAATAAAATGTATCATTTTCTCTCAATAGCAGGTTAGTTAACAATGTAAACAGCCTGAATTACAGCTAATTTCTATGTATAAAAAAATTGAATAATCGATACAAACTCACACAGAGTAATTTCACATTTTCAAACGAACATTTTGATCTCCCCCAGTGGCCAAAATATGGCTGCTGCCATACCTCACCATACTCAATTGCTGCCCTTGGATATATGTAAGTTTGAGAAACGTTTTACTTCACTGCGGTCCATGTTGATATTGCAGACATTTACTTTGCAGTTTCTGTGCAGCCTGTGGTTCCCTCACTACAGTTTAAACAAGACGAACTGCTGAACACTCAAGAGAAAACACAAGACTGGCTAATCTGATTCGACTCTCAGACACAAATAATTCCCCTCATGCTGATTAACACAAGCTACTTACAGAAGCAACAAAATACCTGACAGTATGTTTGAGAAATTCAGTAGATTAGCCATCAAACAGAAGTTTTATTAACAGAAGGTGTGGAGGAGAAGTGAGAAGAAGCTGTCGGCCAGTCAAACCTATTACACATACAGTTAAAAATAAAGGAAATAAGTAGGTTTACCAACTGGTTTTGCACATGATAGTTTACTCAGTGTTCAAAGAGTGGTGCATATGAAGCAAAACAGGACACCTACTAAGCAAGTGAACTGTGTTTCATATTCACTTTGTTAGAATGACTGATTTTGAACTTTGTCAATTAAACAACTGGCATCAACAGACACACAAAAATTATATCAATTTGGTTCAATGTGAATACTCTGGGTGAAGAAAATGTCAGTTATTTACATAAACCTGCGTTATGTCAGAGTTAGACAGGTGCTGCCCCGAGGCAGTGCAGACTTAAAAATGTATGGTTCAACAATTGATGCAAAAGACACTTTTGTGAGGAGAATTATATTTAGCATCATCATAAATAGATTGAACAGCACCACATGCACTTCCATTCCAGAGTGTCAATGAGCACAAGAATATCATGATAAATAGTTGGCAGCAGTCAGAATATAGACTTGTCTTTTCAGGGGTACAACTATAAGATGGCTGCCAAAGGTAAGAAAATAACAATATTAATCTATGTGTTTTTATTGGCAATATGATGCCATTACAGATTGGGGAATCAAACTGCAACTTGAGTAGTTGGAGTAAAATGAAACTTGCACTCTCTTTTGAAAATGAGAATATTGGATTGTCTCCTGAACCAGTGTTGTATAGATTATAGCATGAATTTAATCTGTTCATCAAAAAAACTGTAAAAAAAAAAGAATTCCCCCAGGTCATACACACACCTCAGTAATTACATGCCAATATGGAAACATGATACTTTGAGGTAAAGAGAACACAGACACGTGCACCATCTCTTGGCTGCTGTCACCTCACTTGTGTCGATAAAGCACATGTGGGTTGCTCACTGGTTTGGCAACAAGATCCAAAGGTGTCACACTGTTTGGAAAACAGCAGGGATGCATGTATCAGCCACTGAAGGGGAGACATCTTGATGCTGCCAAAAATCGATTCAGCGGGTGTATCTGAACACATGAATCAAGAATGAGGTTACACGTGTTTCATGCTGTAACTGGATCAGAGAACCCAAGCTGCGTGTGTGCGAGGCCCTGCGTGTATGTATGTGTTGATAAACACAGGCAGAACTGTGTTACAGTACCGCTGCATACACAGAAAAATTAGAACTGATAAACCAGAAGATGAAGAGGATGCAAGAGGACCAATGAGCCTCGACCTATTTCAGTACACAAGTGATGGATCTCAGAACTCTTTGTTTTCCAACTATCACTTTCACACTCCCTTTCAAAGTGGAGGTGCACTGATCATCTTTGTTTGATAATCAGTGCAAGTCCTAACCGGTTGATAACAATTTTTTATTTCTATATTTTTCCACAACTAAATTCAATTCATTGTTTCAAATCAATTACTGTACACCAACCTATTAAATAAGAATAATGCCAAGCACTGCTTAAAAAAGACTTTTAAAGCAATACAAAAACGCAAAGTGCTTAATATAATGTAAATAACTTTCATTCACTTTTCAATGGACAGATCAAATCCACAAGGTAAACGTCAAACACACTATCACTTGTTAAGCACCGGAATGCTGCCTGACTACCTGAGGTTTGCACAGGTTAGCTTTAGCTCAGTTAGCTTCTTGGTAGCGCTCAAATTCTGTGATTTGAGGCCAAGCGTCTCATCAAATTCGTGGTGTTGAGGGTTTTTGGTGTGTGACTGTACGCCACAACAAGCCACACTAACACGGACACTAACCCAAACCTTGAAAGTGATCCTTACGATACTTGTTTTATGATGATTCTACGATCTTTTTAATCCTGTAATTACAGTTTCCACCAGTTTGAGAGTGAGCACAGGTGTGTGAAAGAAGGCCATGTGTGTAACCATAACAGGGTTAGTAGACGTACTGGACATCTCTTCATCATCTTACATGGGCATGGCATGGGCCATGTGTGTTCAGGAGTGACACATCAGTAGCTGGAGAAAACCACCTGTGGCGGTTTTCCTGTCCAAACCATGTTCTGATGTTCAGATACAGTGTATGAACAACACACACTTCACCAACATAATCTTTGGTTTCAATAGAACATCAGCAGATGCGTCCTTGAGCATGACTCATGTTTTATTAGCAAATTTAAAAAGACAGCTATGTGCAAAAATAGTCATAAACTCTCTCAATTCAGTAGAAGCTGTCACTTTCTGTATTGTAGTGGGTGGATGCGCTTGTGAGGTGAGACTCAGTGAAAGTGCGTTTTAGAACTATAGAATCACACAATAATATTTGACACCAAAATTTCAGCTGGAGCTAAAAAACGGTAAATGGCTCTATAACTTTCCATGCTGATCCAGCAACCAAAACGCTTTACACTAAGTCACCCATTCACCCACTGATGGCGGTAGGCTGCAACGCAGCGCGCCATCTGAACCATCAGCAGCAAACCAGGGTTAAGTGTCTTGCTCAGGGACACAACGACACAAACACATCAGGAGCAGGGATTGAACCCGCCACCTCTCACCCCATAAAGGACCTGCACACATACACAAAACATCAGGTGGAAGGGCTCCAGATTTGGGAAAACTCTTCGCCACATAAGGTGCACAGAAGAAGACTTATTTTTATGCTGGAGTTTTTTTTAAACTTCAATGTTTCATCCATCCTGTTCTACTCTCCTTCATCATGGATGCTTTGGTGATGACATCACATTCTATATATTAGTGTGGTGCACCTGGAACTGGGGCGCAAAAATATTAGTATAGTATTTTTGTGGCTGTGTCTGTTTCATCATGAAAACTTTTTGGGTCTTCCCGTCAAGGGTTGCCACAGCAACCCTGAACCTTGGTCAGATCGGTCGTCTTCATATCCTCATGCATGAACCTCATTGGCTGGCTTCCTCTCCTCTTTCACCTCCAACAGCATTGTGGAACACACCCACAGACTCTGCTCTTGATGAGTCCACATAAAACCACAACAGCTGAGTCGAATGTTCTGACTGGGGCTGATTAAAATACCTCCCCTTTGCAAATAAAAGGCTGTTGAAAGCGAGAGTCTGTAGAACACACATACACATCTTTCTACTTAATGAACTGACAGAATATAGTTTAATTAAAAGGACGACTCAGGGGCTACCTGATATGAGTCTGGGGTATTTGATCAAGCTAGTAGATGGCCATGAATGTGTTATGCAACATTTAAGGAGGACAAAAAAAAGAAACCTTACATAACTGGTGAATAATCATGTCGTGCAGCTTGAGGAAAAAACGTCTTTATTTCTTTTTAAGAGTAAATAGGAAAAAGTATGGCTTTTTACTGCTTTGGCTTTGCAGCACTATTACTGCATGGAAAGCAGACATATATGGCGAGAGTATGAGGTGAGGGAGTTGAGCTGAGCATTCTGAAAGCGCGAGTCTCATAAAATGTAGACATTATGTTTTCCTATAAAATAACTCACATGGTTAATTCTAGGTTTCTGGCAGCATGCTAAGATCCACTGCATGAGCAATAAAACATCCGGCAGACAACTTAACGTTACCATGAAGCAATATGGAATTAACTCCAACATCGAAAGGTCAACAGTCGACTGCAAGACACATCCCGCAGCCTTAACACGCGCCAGTAAAAATAAGTTGAACTATTCTGCCCTCTACTGGATCTTCAAGGGAATGACAAGGGGAAAAGTTGTCAGACTGTATAAAACAGAGACTATATAGCACATTCCACATAGGTGATACGAAGTAATTTATATCACATACATACATCGTGAGTAGGAGCAAAATCCTTTAATTAGTTTTCTCCACCTTTTTTTAAATTGCGACATCAACCCAGACGTGTAGTTTAAGAACCAAGTGCCCCCTGCTGTATGCAAAGAGTATCACAAGGGTCATTGACGGAATCTCCGTTCTTGGCCCAAAACATGTTTCTGAGGAGTTAATCTAATCCGTATACATCAGCATGTGACACTGCAACATCCGACCAGTAAAGATAAATGAATCAAACGGAAGAAATAAATGGTGAATTTCAAGCACTCCTTATTAGGAGAGTCTGTGTGGACTCCCCACTTAACATATTAAAAAAGTTATTAAAGATCATAGAGCTTAAAAACTTTTAGACACTGGTAAGAGTGTTTGCCTCACTGTCTGCGATGATATATATATCTCAGAGCACCAATAGAGACGAGAAAGTTCTGCAGAAAAATGGCATGAGACCAGGGTTTTGATCTTCAAATTTACAAAACCAAAAATCCTATACAGGATAAGTACATCTGACACTCGGAAAGCAGTACTTATAATTGTCGGTAAATCTTAGGGACATGTCTAGGAACTGTTATCATCGAAACCAGGATCTACAACAGCACGAGGCAATGTCTGGCAAACTAATCTATAACACATCAAAAGTCAGTGTGTACAGAGCTGCTTTGTACCCCACACCACCAACACTTATTGAATCTGGTCTTTCACCTTCTCCAGATGGACACAACACATGTAGGGACACACACCCTTCCCAAGTCTGATCAGAGGGGCTGGAATCACATTAGTCACATAGCAAATGAAGGGCCCAGGATTAAGTTTGAAATGGCGCTGATTATATATATTTTTTTCTGAAACTTGACTTTTAATAAATGGAAAGAGGAATAAGACCCAACTATGATGATCGATGTTGAGATTAGTTGAGCCACATTTCCAACAACAACATTGCAATAACAATGGTAATGACAGAATATACAGAAATGGAAGTGATGGCTGTGCTTCAGCTGACAGTCGAAACTGTTTTTAGGGAGACATGGCCCCCAGAAGTTTGAGGTCAGACAGAGGGTTAAATATGAGTAAACAAGGACTTCCTCCCAGCGAGTACGATCTGCACCTGGACTTGTCATCATGGCTGAGCTCTGAGACTGTGGAGCTCCACCAAGGACATGCAGCCCAGAGGAAACAAGCTCATGGAGCTGTGGCTCTAAAATATTACATCAACCAGTGGTGGGAAACTGGAACCAAACAACCATTACGACACAAAAAGAACACAAACTGTTTCTGGCTGGGAGTTCCCAAGCGTCCATTCCACCGATTTTGATATGTGTTTAACTGCAATGGTATTTCCCATACTCAGCCTTACAATTTATTTTGGGTTGCTGCATTAAATTTATATACCATAACGCTTATTTTCTTCCAGTTAAACATGTGATATGAAAATAATATGTTAAAAATAAGAATAGCAAAGATTTGTTTACTTTTTATACAAAGTATTCACCCGTAGACCAGATCCCGATGCCCCGACATTCTAGACCACCAGACTGGATGCTCAATAAGCTGCGTGTCTTGGACACGATATTGAAATATGTTTAAATCCAGTATGAGGTGATCTTCTTCCTGTGCTTGTTTGACTCTCAGTAAAGTTGAACAACAACAACAACTGACCTCTCCTGACAGTATTTGAGTTGAAGTTCCTCTTTTTTCAGTTAAAGTTGTATAAATAATACTTGCATTAGATGGAAAACAATACACTTTCCTGCTTTTTGCTTTACAGGGATCCCGAGTTGTAGGCCCCATTAAATACACTTGGACCTCCGCCCCACTCTGTGGGGTTCCCGACATTAATCAAGGGGTGGGGGAGCAGGGGGTCGTGGTTAGGCAATGGTTGCTTGGAACTGAACTTTGTAGCACTGACTGTCACTGGCGCTGAAGAAGTCATCAGTGGGGGTCAGCTTTTATTTTGACACTCCCTACGTCCTGGAGAAAATGGCCCGTGTTCTGTTTGTTTTCTGAGAGAAAACATCTGAACATCTGTGGTGCTCCTCTGCGCAACATGCTGGGGATAGAGTTACAAAGCTGCACCGGTGCATAGGAACACATAAACACATGTGACCAGTCAGACATGCACACACACTCATACACAAACATCAAGACAAGCAAAGAAGACTGCGAAAACAAGGCATGAAAAAGGGCACTACATGAGCTTCTTAAGAAATGCAGCTATAATTCAGAGTTAATGCAAATTCCATGTTGCCTCATCAGACGGCGTGAACATACCACAGAACTTCAAAGGAAGTCAGAGGAATGTCGCCATAGGGGGACATGGCAGATACAAACTTGTCTTGTCCACGCCATTATGAAGACGGACAACTCAATTGTCCCTTGACACCGACTGGACTCAACAACATGTTAAGTGCTAACATGCCTTCAAATGAAGAATCCTGCCAATGCAAGGAAGTTAAGTTGAGCCATGATCTCCTCATCATTGGAACTGCAGAACTGGCACTTTAAAATGAATCTGTTTGACTACATTTTATTTTTGCATGAAAAGGTTGCCACCACAACTCCATTAAATAATAATAAAAAGCCATCCCTGATCATTGCGATGATGAGTAATGCCTAATTGGTTTTACCACATCGCAACCCACATGCAGTAACCAACATGGCCGCTAAGCTGCACTGTTACACCGTTTCCTCCTCGCACATTAATAAGTCACACCGCTGCCACGACTGAGCTGTTTTCTCTTGTTCTCCTGAGGGGGATCAGTCTTTTTTTTTTGACTACGGGAGGTTGTGGCCCAGATGTGAGGCACCAACTCTGAACCTGAAGAAAAAAAAAAGCCACTACTCCCCTTCTCTGTTTCTTTGTGTTTCTCCAGCCCATTCAAGAAAGGAGTTGTTTTAACACAGGCAAATGACAAGTTAACAGAACAAAAGTGTGTCTACAGCATGAAGAGATGACAGTAACACAACATGCCTTGCCAAGGTCCAGATGAGATGTTTTGAGCAGTGACACCACCCTACATCCCGCAGTCTCGCTCATTACTCCAGCCCTCTCTCCTAATTACTACTCAACAACCATTTCACACTTGGGCGTGATGTTCGGGGCGGTTAGAAGTACAGTGTTTTTCTCCCACATGTTAGGTGTGGTGCCTCGCTCTGAAATAGAGACTTGTAAAAGACTAGCAGTGGATGAAAGTCAAAGGTGTTCATCATTATTTTCATTGATATCTCAGTTCTCCTCAGGGTTTTTGGTTAATTAATTTGCTTAATTCATGAAATAATAACTACAGAGTATTTATTAGATTGAGCAGAACAAAATATTTCCACAAGTGAAAGATTTTAGTCTCAATGGGGAGAAAAATGTGAAGTGTTTGTGAATCTATTAAGCAAAGGCTGTCTGAAATTATAGGACACTGGTGCAGGGACAACCCATTTCTAATGACCACGTAACTCAACTGCTCGCCTGCTACAGCTTTGGGGACAAAAAGGAAGACGGAAATTGAATTCTGGAAGCATCTTCAAAGAAGTCAGAGGCCATCACATTTGTTTCGTGTGCATTATAAACATGACTAAGAGAAGACTTGGAGGGAAAACGGTTTGCTGCTAGGAGGTAAATAGAAGAAGGACTCAAAAGAAAAATCAATCTAATTAGAAGTTTAATAATAAATTCATCACATTTAAATAGAATTCAATATTTGACACCAGAATGAGTGAATCTCAGGTCACATAAGCTTAAACATCAGCGTGTAAGTGCACCTGTGATGAGTGAACATTTTGCTGCAGCAAGCTACAAAGAGAATGAGATCCTTTGTGTTTCTTCTTGTGTTATTTGCACCAATGACTTTTTTTGTCTGCAATTAATTCATCAAAATGAACATGGAAGACCAGACCCAGAGATAACAGGAACAAAGGTTGAGGAACATGCCAATGAAGACTGCAGTTTGGGAAGGATGAAGTTACACAATATTGGTGAATGAGACTGGTATTTGCCCTTGAGCTGGTAGCAATCTATAAAGACTGTCAGTGTTCCACAATTGTCACTCAGTGAAATCATAATTTCAAGTTCATTTTGTTGCACACATTCCTGCACCAACAGCAAGTCACCCACCACACACTACTTTGAGATGCATATACATTGCCTTGAATTAAGCTTCAACCAGGTGAATACAGATGAACAATGCGCTAATTGTATTGAAATAAACTGATGATTCAAGGTTATTCTTTGCACATTCTGAATGCACATTGTTTATCAGAACCAACCCTGCACTTGGTGTGGCAGGGTGTTGGTTGAGATCTGGTGAAGGAAACACATCTAGACTAAACCCGCATTAACATTGCGGTGTCATATCTTTCATGCCAGACACCGAGTAATTGGTTATGCTCATGAAGCAGTGTGACATGAGGTTCCGCTGCCAGTTTCACTTTCACGCTTCAGCGACTTGCCTGCAAACATGGACTGAAGCATAATTTACGCATATTTTTCTGATTAGCTTTGAATGTCATATGACGATAATGAGCCAGCGACATGTCAGACTGGAACTCTTACATTGGTTCCATACTTCTTTCAATTTAACAAACAACCCAAGTTTTCAAATCGCTCAGAAAGACAAAAAAGAAAAAGCTTTAGCATAATAACAAGCAGCAGAGCAAGAAGATAGAGGCTAAAAGAGTTGAAGCTGCTCCTCATAATAAGACGTTGGACTACTTTTTGGTGACTTTTAGTTGTCTACTGAGATGAATGTTAGTGGTAGTCTCCATGTTCACGGGGTGACTTGTCAAAAGGGAAAAAATAAAAAAAGTTTCATATGTAGTTCTTTTTTTTTTACAGAAAAAGAAACTTTTAAAGGGATGCAAATTGCCCACCCTTGACTGATGGAAAGTTAGTGAGGAAAATAACCCACAGAACTCCCTCAACGAAGACATGAAAACTCTTCAAGTGAGTGGCAGTGCAGTGGGTGAAAGTGCTTAAAAGCCTGATGGCAAACGTTCAATCCCCCACACTGGGAAGCATGATAATGTGATAATGCGCATGGCAGCTCTTCATGCCCAGAGAGTTTCCCTGGCAGCTCTTTGCCTGATCTACCAGCATGCCAACAAAGAGCTGGAGGGGCGGCATGGCTGCGGGCCAAACGCACTGCTGGGGTTATCGCTAATGAACTCTGGAGCAACCCAGCTCGACTTGATGTCAGAATCTATTTTCCCTCCAAAAAAATTGCCTGATCTCACTCTAAAAATTAAACCCCCAGGATCAAGTAAACATCTACACTGCAGTGAATATTAAATCCGGTCTCCAAGTTATAGAGTTTTTTTTTTCTTTTTTTTAAGAAAACTACATAAAGCTGGTCAGTCCATGGATGACTTAAACGTTCAAAGTTTTAAATGGTATTAACTTTATTTGCATATATTCCATTAGGTCCAGGTTTCTGAAAATGAAATGTAAAATGAATTTTTAATCCATGAATAAATTGGAATATTTCATATGCATATTTTATTGTTCAAATTGATTGACAGCTCTACTGTTAAGTTGTGGAAGACTTCAGATCAGAACCTTTGTACGCAGATTCACTTCAAACAATTGTGACTGCGTTGCAGTGACATGACATCCACGAATGATGTCTTTTTCACGTGCAGTCATATAAAAAAAGTGAATATTTACTTTCCAACTAATAATTCAGTTGTTGAGGAGCCTATATCGCACAGATTTAGTGCAGAGTCGATCAAAACAATACAGAACTTTACAACTCCAACAAAAACACGCAGTTGCTATAAATCACTAACAAACATAATACAGGATTTAACTGTTTTGGGAACAGATGGAAAACAGACAGAACATTTGTGGATTATAAAACAGGTTGAAAGAGAGTCCTGTAAAACTGCTCTCATGCAGACACACTTCTGCCCTCAGACACCCTATCAGCCAGCAGGACAGATAGACGTGAGGGTGGTGCAGCTGATGAAAAGACACGATTAACCTTTGATCTCTACTCACTCTAAGTATGTGTGTTCGCGACCATTTCCCAGAACGTGAGGAGAGTATGAGCAAATACGTGTGTCTGCGCGTAGGCGGAACGATAGCTGAGCTATGTGATCAGCTGCTCTCAAGAGAGCAGACACAGATAAAGTTGACGCTTGTCAGATCTCCTGATAAATCCTGAAGACCTGATGAAGTGAGCAGAAGGAAGTTGGGCTCTGTTCATATTTACAGAGGCAGAATTTTGGTGAGTCTTCGGGAGAGCAGGCTGATGTGGAACGAAACATCCATGTGTGGTGTTGCTGACAGTCATCTCTAACACAGATACTTAAACTAAATTGTATTTGAATTCATGGTCGAGTGGCCAAATAAAACAATATTCGGAAGTAAGCATCTATGGACACAGTAATGATGCCACTAAAAACACATTATTTGGTGACAGGAGAATTGCAACTACTAAAAATACAAACTTTCAGCTGATGATTTTTGGTTCATCTCACCACAAAAAAAAAAAAAGCTTATCATAATAATTCACCATAGTGCTTGGGAAATCATTTTGTCATGACCTAACTCTGCTTTTAATTTAATTTAATTTCTATCGATCAACGAAACTAAACAACGAAAAGGCTAATAAAGGAAATCAGACCTGTGTGTGTTCAATTTACCATAATCTAAAACTACATACAAACATGCAAACATGTTTGAGGCAACCAACTCCATACCAGAGCAAGAAAACCAGCAAAGGTCAGTAAAGCAGAGTGGAAACCAGGGTGGTTGTATGTCTGTGGGAAAGCAAAATGGAGGGATTAGATTATATACATGCTGGACAATGAGTTGTGTATTTGCATGAACAAGTTCATCCGTAGCTGCTTATTGTCTTTGCAAAGCCGCCACTGCACAGTCCCACACAGGGGATACACATGCGATTATGAGAGGGAAAGTTGCGGGTTTCATTTGATACCTGAAAGCCAAATAAACAAGTCCGTCTGCCACATCTGAACCCAAAGCAATAAACTTTACTGATATCTGAGCCACTGGGTCTGTTTACAGGCTCATCAGTCAACATACCACAGAAGCATGAACACTAAGGACACATCCTAACTTCATACCAGCTTACTTTGAATGGGTCATTTTCTACCAAAGTCCTCCTTAAAATAAAAAATTTGGCATTTCAGTGCAAGAAGTTTAGCGGGAAGCCAGTAATGTGAAGGGTAATAGTAGGAGTGACGCAACAAAAAGCTAAAATTAAAGCCATATGTTGAGGCACAGTACACACGACACACTCTGATTGATTAATCTGGAATGTTATTTTCTCTCCAAAATCAAGTTCAGGGAAAAAGCCAGAAAGTAGGCAGTTGACTCATATAGTCGCCAAAGGAGAGAGGGAGACAGGGAAGGGGGGAAAGCTCATAATTTGTTCCTGTTTGTACTTGTGTGTACACTCATCAGGTCATTGTGATGCAGAGTGGGTTACTCACTCACACACACTCTTGATGTTGCAAGTGTCCACACAAGAGAGGGATGAGGTGTTAGGCAGGGATACGCTTACGAAGTGGAGACTGAAGCTGAAGAGAACTAAGTGGAGCAGTATGTGAGTCCAAGGACCACAACTGGAGAGGAACTTTTAATCTTCATGCCATTGCTTTGAACACATGGATTGGAATGAGTTTATCTTGGTGCAACAGTTCAGTGACTACTAAAGAGTAGTGCAGAACCGAAATGATTCAAGTCATCAAAAACATGCTGAGGACTACAAAGTCAAATTAACTGCACACAAAAGCTATTTAAACATTGGAGAGCAACTGCTGGTGAGAAATTTTCTGACCAACGGGACAGGCTGTGAAAGTTATTCCTCATGTTTGTCCTACTATAAGATCAACATTGCAGGATATGGCTCCTTTGGGACTGTCCTGGGGCCTCCACCCTGTTGAATGTGCCCAGACCACCGCTATATTGCTGATATTGCTCTGTCAGAACAGTCCCGCTTGGATCATCATAATCATTTTTCTCCATTTTAAGGCTTGGCTTCAATCCTATGAGTAAAGCAGCACACAGGCACTTGGCATACTTGGTAGTGGGAGTTGAAGAGTGAAAGTAGAGTGAACTATATGGCAGGGTCATCAATACCAGAGAGAGAGAGGGAGGAGATAAGGGGATGAGTCCCACAGACTCAGAGGAAGCCTCCTATCAGGAAAGTCCTCTTTGAAAATGTCAGCTCCTTCTAATCACAGCTCTACTTCCTGTTGCAGCCACTTGAAGTGGATAGCACCACACAGATAGATACACAGAGGGTTCATAGAGAAATCCAGAAACAAGCTGGCGCTACACTGAGTCCACACATACACACACTTGCCAGCCCAGGCAGACATCCTACACAAACATCACAATCTGGTGGAGCTGAGGTTCACATCAGTGTGGATTACAGGATGGCTGAATGTGGATCTGAAAAAATACCAGTTATTATTTCTATCCCTGCGCGTCAACACCCACTGGCCTGAGAACAAAACACAACAAAATAAAACAAAACAACCTCTCACAAAGAAAAACTAAAATATAACTCTCACATTAAATATAGTAAGGCATTAAGATAGTGTGTGATGATTACTGCAAATCTGAGACACCATTGGTGAGACAAAAATAATAAAGACAAACAACTAAGATGCTTGGTGTGAATGACGTGTCTAAAAAGAAAGGGCAAGAGGAGAAAAAACAACTTGCTCACTTTGATTTTCATCCTCATGTCCAAATCGTGCGAAGGCCAGACACTCTGACCCAAAGGAAATAGACAACTTGATAATCCTGTCATTCAAAATACACAAAAGTCTAATGCGCTCCCACAAAACGTAAACACTAGCCCTGTCACACACGGGCTGGTGAGGAGTGAAAACATTTACGAAATGAGCCATACTGAAATCCAAGAAAACAGCACTGACAGTGCGTGAGACAGTTTCTAGATGTGACTGGTTTGAGATCACAGATGACGCTTCCCTTGATGCCTCTCACACATACGTCCAAGACCCAATCAAATGCAACAATATTTGCGCAGGACCAGATGGTTTGGACCCACAGAGAGGAGAGACGGTCATGAGAGAAGAAAGTTAGACGATGGAGGTACCAGGAAAAAGAAAAGAATAAAGTGAACCAATGAGGTTCGGGGATTCTGTAAATAAAGACATGAAGAGGTAATGTGTGCCTTGAGAAGACGATCATGGTAGGAAAGGTAAGGGAGGATAACTTGCCGTGGCAACTGTGGATGGGAAGTGCCGAAAGACAAAGAGAAGAAAGAATCATGAAGTTACTGCAAATTACTACGAGCTTTTGTTTATTTTTCTCGCCAGTTCCAAAGGCACACTTTGAATCCACACGGTATGTTATGAGTCGTCAATGCATATAAGTTATGAATTGTGCTATTTGTGTCGCCAAGCCATTGATGAGTATAAGAAGCAGTTCTAGGCATATGAAGATATTCTGATGGATAAGTAATGAATGAGCAGTGATGGGAACAAAACAGGAGAAGCATTTAATTGAAACCAAACATCCCATCCTGGACATAAGAACAGGTTATGTTAGGATTTCTATTGCTTAGGTTTGCCATGAGAAATGATATGATGACCAAAAATAGTTGTGTGTTGATTATTATAAGTGATTGTTTCAGCGTGGAGACTTAAGTATGTGTATTCAAGGTCAGGAAGTACCAAGAGCGAGCTGAACTGAGGACCTCATGGACAACAAGGGTGGGAGGTTATAAGGGTGGTGTGTATGTGTGCGCGTGTATGTTTAAGTTTTAATGTGTTTATTTTCTGGGGGGCCAAGTTTACACTGGCCTCACAGCATCAATCCATGCTATAGACACTTATTATCACACACTACATGCACACGCCCACGCTGGTTGGATGGTGGATTAAGTGGCAAAGACTGTTCTCTTCACCAAAATGTTTCTCATGCTGTGAAAGACCCCGCGGGCTCACGCAATTATCCCCATCTCAGCAGCGGGAGAGCCGTTTACCTGGACTCAAGCGATTGCAGTCAGCAGCGCCTATAGCGTCAGTTAACATCAAAGAGTGTGTGTGTATCAAGAAACAGACAGGCCACGCAGGAGATAAGATGAAATGAGGATGATGGAGAAGCAGACGGGAAAAAAGTGATGGGGTAATCGTTTCTGGAGATAAGAGTGAGGTGATAAGGACAACCTTTACGACATCGGTAGATATCAGAGCGATCGCAATGAGGCGCTTCGCTGTTTCCTGACACCTTCACACTGACTGAATATGAGTTTTAACAATGATCAAAGATGTTTTTCGACACGGACATGAACACATGAGACGTCACCCCGCAATAGTGGTGGTACCGACTCAATAGTAAGAAATAAATATCTGAATTATAATGACGTACTTGCTGTCACAACATTTCACTAACCTGAACGTGTTAGAATAAACCAGTTTGAAGGCGGGTTGTTTGCTTACGATAATGGATAAGGCCTTAAAACGTAATGACAAGTCAGACAGACTTATCAGCAAGTTTCAGGATGAACAATGACCAGATTCTCCTCACGATGGCAGACGTGTTGTCATTTTGAATGATGAGATTGCCATTACGGCCATGTCATGGGTTACATCACAAGTAAACAGTGACCCAGGTTTGACTTTCAGGTCATCAATGGTGTAGAGGTTGTGCTGCAGCAGGAAGGAATACGCTGAAAATGACTGAATTCATTTTGGCTGAGAAGACTGATACTGGAATCTACTAACCCAAAATGGGAGGTTGAGAAAAGATGTCATTGGTTTATATAATGACATTAATTCATTAAAAACACATTGGATGCAATTTCAGATGCTGTATTCAGTTGTTTGACCAAATGCATTCACACCTATTTAACTGGTATTAAAGCAAAACTGGACACATGAGCATTGTGCGCATTAACAAATCCAGGAGTGGTTTCACCATTAAACTCTGGCCATTAGCTATGCAAACTATGAGGGGGAAAGACTGAGTGAAGACAGCCTCAGTGGAAGCCCAGCTGAAGATAAGACTATCTCCCACTGGGTCCACCACACAACCTAAGTCATCAAGAGACAAAACAGAAAGTGACCAAAGAAGATGGAACTTGTAAAAACTTTTCTTGGAAGACTAATATCCCTCTCCAGGATGAATCCAGGGAAGATAACGACACTAAGGAGAGGAAAAGATATGCATTTTTTTTGCCTCTCAGAGTTGGGTTTTTATACAAAATAAGTAGGAAAAAAAGAGGTAGGGGAGTTAGGGGGCGTTCCCACCGGCTCAAGCCTTGATTAACACCAGGCCTCTTGACAGGAAATGACCCGGCCAGCTCACATCACCAGGAGAGCTTCCATCTGGTGTTGAGTCCGTATAGGAATTCTCCACCCAGGAGAAAAGAACAAAGAGCTCAATGAACAAATTTCACTTTTAAGATCTCTTGATTTGTCTTCACATTAAACACACTTTCAAAAATCAAATGAAATACTGATAACTGCAGGATACCTGGACAAAGTCTGAAAATTTGATGAATCTAAAACACATGGCCACAATACAAACGCACTCATTTCAAAGGTGAACTATGTGTCAACATTAATGATGATAAAGATTCAGACTATAGTTATGATAAAGACAACCGCTTTATGTAGACTCCATTGATATCCATTGCAAACCTCTTCCTTACTTTATGGTACCTCTTGTTATATGAAAGAAATGAGTCCAATACAGACACAAGTGAGTTTAGCGCATCGGAAGTGCACTTGCACATCTGTAGGAGCACATCATTGCATTTCAGTCAGCACCTTAAAAGACAAGTTCCCTTGCTGCACAAAATACTCTTCAAATACATGTTTTTTGGTCGAGCACTATTTCCATATTGCAAATTAACTGGAAGAGTTAATAGCCATCTAATGTATAATGATGCATTCAGGTGCTTGTCGGAGGTTCATGTTTAATCACTCCATCAATTATTTGCTTCTCAGTGAGCTCTGTGATGTCGCAGTGCAGACAAGAATCTCCGGTCTCCGGTCTTCATGACTGAAGAAATGACTTTTAATGAGGCATACTCTTTATAATTATTATTTATTTTCCGCGAGAAAAAGGTAAAAGAGAGAACGATGTTATGGAAAGTGGGACAGCACTGCAGTTAAAATGTTAAGAGCGGGGAGGGGGAGAAAGTGAGTGAGGGGACAGTTTGGGGAGGAAAAAGGGTACATTTGGACTAGTCATCTGTCACTGCTGACTGGAATCCAAAACGTAAACATGTTCTTCCGCACTTTCAGATAAAACGCAGATACACCGTAAAAACCATGGGACTCTGGACGGAAAGGAAAAAAAGGACTAATATGCACAGTTTACAACACTTACACGGCCATTTAGGAATAATAGGGGAAGGAAGACATATATTTGTATTGCTGTTAATTTTGCTTCCCTCTAAATCCTGCAGGCAGAGAGGAAGATATGTGTAGAACCAGATCCCAGATGCGCAGTGGAATGTCCCAGTGGGGGAAGACAGGCAAGCGGGAACAGTGTGATAGCTGGACTTTTCAACTGACCCTCCATTCAAGGGTCGTGGTCTGACCCGAGTCTGCACTGACACGTGTGTAGGGTGCAGAGGCTGCTCTCTGTTAGGGTCCCACTGGAGCCAGTGTGTGTGTCTGTGGTATGCATTTCTGCCCTTGCCTTTACTCAAGCATTATGTGTTTGCGAGTCTGTGCGGAGTTGTGATCCTCTCCGTTTTTTCATCAGACAAGCTCTATTCCCACTGGAGATATAAGTGCTTACGAGCCTTTTATGACGTGCACTTCCTGCCATAAATAAGAAAGGCAGGAATTCTCTGTTGAATGCTAACACATCGCATAAAGACGCAGAGAGCTGCAAACTATTCACCCAGCAAGCTCTGTGAAATCTGTCCGGCAAACGAGACTGAACTACATTAATGTATTGTCATTTTTGGATTACTTTAAAAGTTCTGCAGCCATTTCAAGTCAGTTCCTTGCAAGACTGAAATGTTGCTGGTTTGTTATATACAGTATAGTAGATCACAATGATTGTCTCTAGTATAGGTTTTAATTATACATAAGATCAGTTTTTTGTACGTTGACCAGCACACAATTATGAGACAAATCACCTTCTATTAAAGTTGTTTTTCTAAGGAGAGCTGACGAGAAGACAAGGGAAGGGGTATAAACATGGCATTTGAAGAAATACAGAAGACTACAGCCACCAGCTGTATATTGCATTCAATAAAATCATACTTGATCATAAAATTCATGATCTAAAAACCTACCATTTTGTTCCACAGCTTAAGGAGTCTGGGAACAGCACCTACCACACAAAGATCAGACGTGATTTTGTTTAAATGAGTTTGCTGTTGCTCTCTTTCTATTAATGAGTATTTAAGAAACAAATACATAACAAGTACATACAGAACAATGTGGTGATGGACAAAATGGTTAGCTAAAAAGGTTAGCTGCGATGACTTGCAGAATGATGCGGTGCCAAGAAGCTAGCCTGTGATCCTTTTTAAACATTTAAAAACTTTTACAAGGTGAACATCATTCACAAAGTGAAACATATAATAGATTACAAAGCCATGCTCCTCATGTACCTGGAGTTTGTAGAATCGTGGACCATGGACAGATCTTGATAAAAACAGCTGATGAGATGTTTCTTTTACATGCTTACATTCACACCTATAGAAAATTGTATTTTTACCAACTATGGTTGACAGATGCTTTCCGGCTGTGTGGATTCTTTGCAAGTGCATGACATCTAATGGCCCTTGTTTAACAGGTTGTAGTCATTAATGGACGACCAAATGCTGTGATACATCTGATGAATTTCTTTTAGATAAGGTGATTTTTTAAATTCAGTCCACAGGTCAAACAGAAAAAAATGTACTGTATACGGGAAGAGTGCACCGTGAGTGCTCTGACTCGGTTAATTCAGCTGGCACTACTGAATGACTAACTTTCCTGCTGTCAATGCCGCCAGTGTTGCATGAACTTAAGAGCCAAGTGGAAAAAAAAAAAACAACCCAGAATCCAAGGAGGACACCTAGTTGAGCCGAGGTAGTGGACTCTGTGTGTGGCCAGGCCCATTAACCAGGCCTGTCTCGCCCGGCAGTAAAGAGCCGATGAACGCCTGCTAATTCAAGCCTGAGTCTCCATGTCATCAACTTATCTGATGAACTGAGACGTAGATCGCCATTGGCTGCTTTGCTCACCCGGGGGACGGACGTTTTCACCTCATGTTTACTTGAGTGGGCTCGTGTATTTGTGAAACAGAGGAGAGGAAGTAAAGCGGCCACTAATTAAAATTAATTGAAAATAATTTCAAAAAGGAAATGCATTTAACCAGGGGCAGTAATGGGGCAACTTCACACACCCAAGGTCCTCAGAATGGTGAAAGCAGAGGAGCAAAATAGGACAAAGATGTGAAAATGGAAATAGAAAACAGAGAAGAAATGTTTTTAGACAGACGTAGTGGTGAAGGCTGCAGTCTTTTTTCTCCTCCTTTCATGTCCCTGAACCGGCCTGTGTGACTGTGCCAACCCAAACAGCAGCAATGTGGAGGTCTGGCTCGCCCACAGCTTGTGTCTTCACTGCCCTGTGCACATCCTACTGACAGGATAAATACAAAGCTTGGTATACATCTAGACAGGCTGTGTAAGAACCACAACTTTAAATTATCATTCACTCCTTGAAGTTCTTTTAATTTGTCATTGCAGTTAGCAAATGACCACTATTGCAATCTAGACATGCGGGGCGTCTCACTACTGGACCCACACACCCACATAAACACAGACTTTGCTCCTCCATCACACTGAGCTGGTTCTGTCCAGGGGTGAAGAGTTACAGCATTTGGCTTGGCATGCTGAGGAAACAGACGGTTTGACCAAAGGAGAGCGAGATCCACCACAAATACATTGAGGAGCTCTGTACAGCTATTTAGCTGGCATCAGTGTAGTTTATACCACAAGTGAGAGAGAGATTAACACTGCTTGGAGCTATTTACAACCTGCACACATCACACACACACACACAGCCATGTTCACCACAGTCTAGCTGGCAGCACCCAATCAAACTGCAGGCTGCATGACGCAGTTCAGTACCCAGTCCAACGATTTGTCCCCCCATCAAGACGCTGCCCATGACCTATCTGGCTGTTTTCACATGTGGTGTTGGCTTGGGGCATTTCATTTATGAGCCCATTTCCCAGCCTGCAATAAGGATAACTATTTTCTTAGGCAAATACTGTTGAAGCATTTTAATTGAAACCATTCACCTGACAACTTACTGAATTTAAACTGCAAGGAATGTTGCAATATTAAGGCTTTCACAACAATAACAACACAGGAGTTGAAACACATAAAGTGTATGTTGGCTTTGAAAGTGAAACCCCAGTGTCAACCTTGTACAACAAAAACAAATCTATTTTTTAAAGAAACTGCTAACAAAAGGAGCTTCTATATATGTTTAGTTTAACAGAGTGTACTATTACATACTGTTGTTTTGAGAAGCCCCATGAAGGGGATACGTGTATGTTTGCAGCCTTGATGACATCACGCTTCATTTTTTGTACTCAGTAAAATCCTCAGCTCAATCAAGACAAATTACTTATCAAATCCTGGTAACATATGACACTAATCACAGCCTTTACTAATGAGCTCTGTTTTCAGCATATGAACAAAAACAGCAGACCTTTCTGTCAAGTCAGTCCAAATATGCTATTGAATGCCTTTATTTCTGTCTAAAAATATAGTTGTTCCTCAACAGAAAAATGTTTTGGCCAAATTTCGCAGTAGTAATTGAGGGTTTTTACTGTCATCCCCGAAATTCAACCACATCACCTTTCTTTCAATAAACGTTTGACTCTTTGATGGCTCAATGAACCCCCTATCTAATATCAAAATACGAGAGGGACATTTTGAACAAGTGTTTCTTTGATAAGGGTCTTTCATTTGTCATCCAGGATTCATGTCAATCCAATTATTCAGATTAACAACAAAAACTACCTCAGCTACCTACGAAGTCTACTCCAGACTGATTTGAAAACATTTTTTGGGAAAATCCATATCTATCCTTGAAGAGACTCCTCGAAAGAAAATAAATAACAGTGAGTTAAACACATTTCAAGTGGTATGACTACAGTCCTAATTCTGAATGAAACGCTGCGCTACACAAACTGGACTCAAAAAACAACTATAATGGGATGTCAGCTGTTCCTGTCCCAACATGAGACAAATCAAGGTCCATACTAATTTTAATCAAGTATCTGAAAATACATTTTGTTGACTTCTTCTTTGAGGCACATTGTGGCACAACATCCTCTAGGCAAACTTCAGCTTGCCTTTTGAGATATACTGTGTCTAGAGGTACAGAGACAGCCCTCCGCAAGCATCGTGTGCAAATCAAAGAAGACCATTTTTGCCATTTATTGACTATTATACAATTTAAACGAAAGTGTTCTGGAAGAAGTCCTCAGTAATCAAGCCCAAAGTAGTGGTCTGAGAGGTTTGTTGAACATCCTTTTTAATTTAGCTCCCACAGGGAAGCAGCTTGCAGGATTAAATGGCTTCCTCTGGTATTCTTCTTCTGTGTATGCTGCTCTGGTGTTTTTTTTCACCCGGTTTGTGCATACACACTATTTGTTTCTGAGAGGATGAAGTCCTGTTTACTGAGCACTGACTTCGTCCTCTGGCCAAGAGTACCAGAAGAGAAAGATTTGTAAAAACATTATTCTCATGGCAATAGGGTTTCATTCGCCGTCTGGTTTCTATTTGGGTCCTTTAATTGGGCCGAATGTCACAATCAATGTTGTTCTCATGAAATGGAGGGAGAGAAGCCCCACCGACTCATGTTACCTCAGCAAATCACTTCATAGGGCCTCATAAAAATAAAGCACAGTTGCGTGCACAGAAAAGGTGCACGCTGTCCCAAATTCCTCTGAAGGTGTACGACGTTTGCTCACGAGTCCAGTTTTTTTTTTTAACTAAAGCGCACCTGGCAGAGAATAACAAGGGTAATTTCCAATGAAGTGTTTATAACAGAGAGTCAGGTTTTTAACATCTCAGTCTGCGCCAAGAGGCCCCTCTGCTCAAAACTGCACTTAGCCAAGTCGAACAGGAAGAGAGAGGGAGTGAATCCAAAAAAGAAGGATCAACAACCTTTATTACTGCCCTGCATTAAATTACCCTCATATTATATACGAGTTGAAGGGCGATATGTGAAAAAGAACACCAAAAGTGGTATATTATTGCAGGGCGTGTGCTTCGGTAGAGAGCTAAAAGTAGTCTTAATTGTTAACTCTGTGGCAGCGGAGCATACGGTGTGTGTTCAGGCCCAAGGTTAAAGATGCTATTTGGTGAGGTGCAGCTGGCCGCAGCAGAAATATAGACAATTCATTTACAGAAGAGCTGATCAGTTTAACCTTGCACTTCAAATCTTAGCACGGGCTAAGCCCACAAACTAAGACGTAACTTTCCTTGGTTTATTTTCATGATACAAAGAACACAAACACATTGTCTTCCCAAATCTCAATCATGTTCTGCACTATTGCCAATGGGAGAAGACTGAAACTCAATCTCTCTCATGCTAACGCTGGTGGTTCGACAGAGAAAGGAGCTTTTTTGCTGTGCATTTTCCAACCCATTCTTCCTCCCAAGGCGTCAAAGAACATCAATTTTCACAGGAGGTGGGGTTGATAATGGGGATCAAGTATGCAGAGTGAGAGGAGCTCAAGGATCTCTTACCTCAACCTCCTTTCTTTCAATGTGACGCACATGATGCCCACAGGCACCAGGAAGCTCCCTGAGTCCATGGGAGTAGCCCAGGGGCCGTTCATGTAATAACCATCTTATTATATTTGATTTTGTGATTCCTTGTTTTGTTACACCATTGGTAATTATTGTGAAAACAAGAGCTTGACTGGAATATTATTTATAATCCATTATATAAATCATGATTTCAGAAGTGTGTATTGAACCAATGGTAGCCCTTGGGGTAACACAGTGCCCTTGGAGTACCTCGTGGTTTCTAAAAGGTTGGTGAGCCGTGATCTAAAGCCTAAATGTGTCAACATGCTACACACAGGGCTGACTTTGGAGTGGCGTTAGCCTGGGACGCAGAGGTCCATGTGATAATAGACACGATTTGACACCTAGGAGTGAGAAAGTTAGACATTTGCAATTGCAGCAACGTGTAACATCACATAGTAGAAAAGGCAAACAAATACGTATGAAGATACAAAATCAATGAAATATACAAATTTGACTGTGCATGTGGCAGCAAAGAACACTTCTTACCTGTGAGTTTCTGGATCAACAGGCTGAATTCAGCCTCTTGACTGATCACCAAGGTGAGAGCACCGATGAGTTCCCTCTCCAGCTTCTCCAGCTCATCTTCCTGGATGTCCTGCGCCTCATCAGCCAGGGAGTACAGGTAGACCAACAGCAGGATCAGCTCATCCAGGCCACATTCATCGTCTGCAAACCTTGACCCTGACGTGGTACTGGCCTCATCTCTGCGGGGCTTCATCAAGGGCAGCAGCTGCCTCAGCACGACAGAGAACTCAGAGTCTCCCAAAGCCTGTGAAGAAACACAAACCAAAACTTTTGTTCATTTAAAACAAAATGGAAAAAACACTACAAGCGGTATTATTATGCTAATCCCTTCACACTGCTGAGATTGACAAGTTTTGGCTTTGAAACATGATGAAGTATATGCATTGAATTATCCTGCATGTTTAATGCGCTGTCAAAATAAAATGATCACATCCTGTAGAAAGTCAAGTAGGATTACGTTTTCATCCGAATGGACGAGAGTCTGGGGGAAATTTGCTGCTAGAGACAGCCAAGATTACTGCTGATCTCAGCACAAGACTATTTCCATAGCAAAATTAATAAACATTATTTGGAGAGGTAACTGAGCAAGTTTTCATGAGAACTGTATTGTTCCAAAGACTGAGAACTACATCTGGAGGAGCAAAGGGTGAGCGCAGCCATTCACCTTGAACGTGTTTGTTTGGTGTCAGATGAGAACTGCAGATCATCAAAGTAAGACTGAGTCACTGAGGAGTCTCTCCTTGCACTTGATTTCTAATGCAATATTTGGACTTGTGGTATCTTCCCATTATCTAGTCAAGTTGTTTCACTGTGCACTGTTCATTTTAAACAGCTTAAAATTTCAATTGCCAGTGTTTTTACAATGACAAATATTGTAAAACAGAAATGTTACAAATTACAAATTAAAAACTTACTAAAAACAACTTAAATGCATAGGTGACTCGGATGAGCAGTTCTACATGACACAATCTGCAGATTTGCATGAGTCGGATGAGCTCATAGAACCATAAAACAAGGGTGTGGAGCTGATATGTCTGACGAAAACTGGATGAAAAATGGCTCTGAGGGAGGAAATGGAGTGCAGTGTGTAAAGGCGAAAACAAAAATAAAGCTGGAAATATATTATGAGAAGAAGAAAGCTTCAAGATAAAAGTAGGAAGGTCAACTGTTGAGCGGGGACACTGTTTGTTTCAGATGGGGCTCTAAAGTTCTCTGAGGATGGATTTCACTTTAATGAGATACGTCTTTGTGTTCCTCTCACCAAGACAAACAGCCGCTCTGGCTTCAACAAGTGAGGAGGTTTGGATATTGTGGTGGGCCCACAGAGGGGGATCATGTGTTTGACCCAGAAGAGCAGTTGATTTGGAGAGACTCAATACAATTACACTCAACAATGACAATCAAAGCTCCAGAAGTGAGTCCAGGCCTCTTTTGTAGAGGTGACTTTTTGTTCAATGAAAGTCCCTGAAGGAGTGTGTTGCCAAAACAAGGTCAAACTCCATCACTCAGAAGATGTTTATTAACGCTTGGAAGAAGTCCAGTGGAACATCTTTGCAAAACTAATTTAACTGAGTATGAACTCTCGAAATTGACCAAGGTGACTTCTAAAACGGTTGTATGCATCAGGGAGGAAAGAAGGTCATGTTTAAGCAGCATTCTCTTTGCCACAGGACCAGCCAGATATTCTCCCTCTGAGACTTTTTAAACTCAGTCTCTCCTCACATTTTTCCTCTTAAACGCTGGGAATTGGAATAACTCTCCAAGTTATGTTAAGCGTTACTGCCAAACAATCTTCAAGATATTTCCCTTTTTGCGCAAGGAAAGATGAAGGACTTCTGCTTACATATGAAAGGTTTTCTCTAAATGTAACTTTTAAGACTAAGAAATTATTTTAACATGCACAAACCCACATTCTTTTCAATGCACTCCCCTCCCCACAATGTGGTAGAAAAGTTAAGTTCCACATGGCTAAACCAAGAGCACAGACCAAGCACCAATATTGCTTTTCCAAAGAACAAAATCAGGCTATTAAAGATATGACACACTTGTTTCAATTCACACATTAAAGTCAAAAACAAACAAACGACTACAATGAAGAGGAGAAACATCATGAAAAGCCTTATGATAATGATGGTCAACTCAAACTGCAAGAGAAGAGTTGTCTGAGAGTTCTAAATCCTGATTTTGTGTGACACAAGTGGCTCTAATGGCACAGTTCTGTCACCCTGTCAACATGCCACTTGGACGGAGAGGAAAACCAAGCATGAAATTCAGTATGAGTACTATATGTATAGCCCAGACTATGGCTCCCCAATTACGTGTGCCTGATGTTGACGGTATTACACAACATTCCAACACAACAGTGAATGAAAACTGTTCAACCTTAGACATACACAAGTGATTGACATACAGCTATTTGGCTTGTCTGTGCTCAGTAACAGAAATGCTCGAAGTCAACCAATCAGAAAGCAGCAGCCAAACTCCGCCCTTGCTCAGCACGACCTCAACAGGAAACCAACTCCAGATGCAAAGCCTGAAGGACGGTAGGTGTAATGGATGCTGTGCTGCATGCTAACCATAAGCAGGCCTCACTTGCATCGTTCCCTGCCTGCACAATGAACCTTTTTCTGTGCCTGGCGGCAAAGGGCGGGGCGTTGAAGGAGGTAAGGGTCCTATGGGAGCCAGAGAAAATGTTACTTTGGGTCGGCTGTTCCACTAAAATGGAGATGGGCGTCAACCTATGGGCATGATGGACAAGGCATTGGTACCATACAAACCCCAGAAAAAAGAGCCACACATGCATGAATTTGAGAGCATGTCATCACATTCTGGAGCTACAGAACGTGAACAAATGCATGAAACAGAAAAAATCCCACAATCAGCCTTCATAGATCAGAAAATTATCAGAAGCTGCAGAAATGGCCAAAAGATTGCAATGACAGCACATCACTTAATAACATTTTAATAACTGGCGAGAAATTCAGACAATTGCAATGGCATGGAAGGTTTCTAATAATGCCTTAATATTTAAAATGCCATTGAGTTCTATACAAATTCTATAATTTTTCAGTTATTAATATTTGTGAAAGGTTGTTAAGAATGGATTCAATCCACTCATTACAAAATAGAAAGAAAATACCTAACTTCACACAGAAATTCTAGAACATCTTTTGGCGACTTGGCAAATATTCGTTCAGAGTGGTGTCATGGCTATTGTCAGCTGTATCTTTTGACAGGGGAGACAGTTAAATTCTGATTTGTTTATAGCAAGTTGGAAAGCAGGAAAGGAATAAATGGTTTCATTTCCGACAATCTTTTTATAGTCGTCGACCTGCCTGATATAAAAAGGTGCGGAGACATTTTCCTGCATTAACAGGGGCGGCGGAAATGGGATTTCAAACAATATAGAGAATGAATCGGCACACAGGATGTGATAATAATCCTCAGACTGACAAAGAAAATGGGTGTGCATATTTACTAGCTCACTCTTTGTTTTTATCTACCTACTGTGTATAGTTCTACTTTTACATTACATTCACACTCTCTGAAGTAGTTGAATATAACCATTACACCATTTTACTTGGATTTTTTGGCCGCTACTCTTTAAAAACAATGACCACTTCAAACATTTTGTCATATTGTTGTAAACAAGGAACAATTGACAGAACAGCGGATGGAAAAGCTCTTAACAGTAAGGTGACTCCATGTTTAGGTCTACTATGAACATTTGTAAAAAGATCAGGGCATAAATCTTCCATTTTAAATGAGGCTTACTTTACCACACAATGTGTGGGGTGGGTCTGTTTTGTTTCTGCCCAACCAAGTGTCCTGAACACAGATCTGCCCAAAAGACAGTGGAGAAATCAACTGTGTCCTAAACAGGAGGTCAATTGTTGCCGTATGCTAAAAACATGGAAAGGCTTTTAAAGAGCTTTTACAGTAATTCTCCATATATCAGTCTGCAGTGTGCACCTCACATCCTTTTATCTGCACTTCTCTCATTCAGCTTTGTGTCAAAGGTTGGCTGCAAGAAAGCCCGACAGCTGTAATTTAAAATGAAACATGGCCTTGAACTAGTGACTCCAACACACCCTGTCACCACAAGTCAGCCACATATTGGTCACTGTGGCAAGGAATTGAGTCTGGCATACAGCAATCTATTTCCCTATCATTCAAGAGCCAAAACTGTAGCTTTCGATACTTCTGAATGGATTTGAAAACTGGAAAAAAAAAAAGCGGTTATAGTTGGAGAAAAAGTGTGTGAGATTTTATTTTGCCACATCGCCTGCAATAGATTATGGCGTAATTCACTAGATGAGAGAAGGTCTGCAGCCGCAAACCCCAGGGCCATGTAAAAACCTCCCTCACTTCGCTCACACTGAGAACAACTGAATCATACACAATCATCATCTAAAACACACACACACACATGCATGCACTAACACACACTACAGCTAATTGGCTCAGGAGGCTCCAGCAGGGAGAAAACATCCTGAGGTAAACACAGTCTTCTTGACGGGCAGACTGTAATAACCTTAGTTTATCACACGGCTTTAAAGAAAAACAAATGACTACAACATCTTAGCCACATTTTTCATGAAAGCCTTCCAAACCTGAGACTGTCTCAATAAACATCTTTGTTTTTAACTGTCATTCAGAATTTGAAGACAGAAAGCTGAAAGAAAATGCAAGTTCCTTTTATATTTTCTTTAAATTTTGCATTAAAATGACCTCACATTGTCAGGAAAACATGCTTACATAAGAACAGGGGTCCGAGACATAGTGTCTGGGAGAAAACCGACTTAAGGGGGCACTATTGCACCACAGCAGACCACAAAGATTTGCTCTCGCATGCACTGCTTGAACTGCTATTTCAGTTCCCTCCAAAACTCCTGCCACATTAGAGAAAGTTTCAATGAGCAGGAAATAGGGTGGGGATGAGGTGTTGAGTGCGTTCAAACTATTGACTAACTGCATGTTCGAATGATCAAAGTGAAAGCTACAGACTGTTGATGCCACCTCTCCTTGCTGTCATTTCTAATCCACACTCCAGTAAACAGAGACTGCTCCATCATGTAGGGAGATTCTGTGGTGACATTTGAATAAAACATGGGATTCGTCATGAATAAGCTAGGAGTTGGGTCGCTGACAGTCTGCTCTGATGTGCGTCATAGGTCAGAAGGTACGCGCTCTGCCTCTGAGGACCATCCCATTATTGTTTCAGAGAGAAAACTTACACACACAATCTTACACAACATATGGATGGAAGCCCAAGGTCAAGATTAACATGTAAGACAAAGTGGAGGAAGTTAAAATAGCAAGTATGAGCACGTTCTGATCAACATTCCGTTTGTTCATTAAACTATTGACCAACACAACAAAAAACGTTTTCCAGTTGTACTACACCATTCACTCTGAATGACTTAAATCCCGATTAGAGTAAAAATGCTGATTAAACCTTAAAAGGGGGAGGGAAACCTGGGATGAGACATAATCAAATAACAATGTACTCTCTGAATTTAAGTAGTCTGCTTGGCAGCTAAGCCTGTTTCATAAAGCTCACCAAATGTCATGTCTGATGTAACACGTACTTTTAGCATTTTCTATTGTTCACTGTGGTTGTCAGCAAGAAACAATTCTCTAATGGATATTTTTATATCTTAATTCTAGGAGGACCCGGGTCTCTCCAGCACATAATGAATTTAATATTAATTTTTGGCCTGATGAGCACACACAAGTTCAATAGATAGGGTGACAAAAGTACAGAAGCAAGGAAGCATTTTAATTCATTTTAAACAAACAAGGAAGGTTGTGTTATTCTTGCGAACTCTTTGCTGCCTAAAGTGCACGGGACAGTTATAGTGCTTCGATCTTGAAGTCATATTTTAAACTTTGATTGTGCATCCATCAGCATGATCTCATCCAGTCTCCTTCATCATGGATGTTTCGGTCATGACATCACATATGATTAACCTGGAATTGACGCAATGAAAAATGTTCCTGTGACACCTAATGATTCGACTTCTTCCAGCGGCAGGTTTTGTGATCGTTTTGGTTTTGTGACTTGAGAGTTCAAAATAAAGACTTCCAATCAATGGCTTTTGAAATTCTGGTCCTCTTATTGCTAAGATTCTAATGGGCTTAACTATGTTTCTATTCTGTGTCTGAAAACACGGACCCAGGAAGTTCTACAATTACAACATAATAGCATGTTAAGAGTTTCACCCTTAGTCAACAGCTTGATAGAAAACTTCTTCAGTAAGCAATAGAAGAACCAAGACCATGGAAGCATTCTATTCCTACATCAGCTCACACAGCAGCCCTCTGTTATTGATACATGCTAGCGTGCCACTGCTGACACTGGCTGCATGGAGACTAGCTTCACTGCAAATCCAGTCTTAGTGGAGCAAACACAAGCATGAGGACAGGCAACAGAAAGTAAATGTGTTATACGTGTGCTTACTAAAATGTCAAGGTGAACGGCTCATGAAAGCACAGACTTGGGGCAGGGATTCTGCAGAACACATGCGTGACTATCAAACCGGTGCATTCGATCAACATAAGAATGGTCCTATTTACCATTCATTTTAGACGTTGTCTTTAGTATTGCACAATATAGGACAATAATATTGAAAAAAGAAAAGGCCTTAACAGAAGCTGCTGTGGACAGACAGGGCACCGAGTAAAGGAATGACTCTTTTTTTATATGTGTATGTGAAATGAAAACACATTTCTGGTCTGCTGACAATGGCTCAGCAGACAAGCTGAAAAGAAGAATACAAACAACATTACCCAGGGCTTTTACTACACAAACATTCCCAGAATTTTAAGCCACAGCTCAGCTAAAGAACACTGGCAGGAGGGGCGATCAGGCTAGCTTAAAACCATTAATGCAGCCCCACATGTCTTTTTTTTCATAGGACTCTCTTTATTTGTCTATTTCAGATTCCTTTTGCCAAAACCCTCCCTTTCTTTCTTTCCCCATTACAACGCGAGGGCCAAAGAAAACAGTCATAACAATCCTGAGACGATAAAAGCCTCCAAGAATATCCCAGGCCGGTGAAATGAAAACTCATTTTAGAGAATAATCAAAATTGCCAAACTTTTCCAATGGGATTATGTCTTGATTCTGGGTCAGGAGGAGGAACAACATGGTCTCAGCAGGCTGGGAGAAATTCCTGACACACGCTCTCCTCATGTGGCAATACCTTTCTCCCCGATACCTATTTCATGTCTCATTGTGTTTGTCTTCATGAAGACAACACACCTCAGACTGTTTGGATTTTTGTTGATGCAGGACAGAGACCTGCTTCAAATCAGTGACAACTCTAAAAAGAGGCTCCTGCCAACTGTGAACTGGTCATGGGCATAAGCAATAGAAAACTGAGGTCAAAACCCAAGACAATGTGAAACCAACACACCTCAAATGCGACTTCCTTTTGATCCACATTAGACTGTCTAGTTCAGTTGTAGTTGAAAAAAATTTGGTCAGGTAATGGCCAGGTGAGCTGCTGAAGTCAAAGGTTACAGTTGGAAACACTGGAACACAGACACTGCAGTGTAACCAAAAAAGGACTGTTTGGAACTAGAGATAAGGACAAAAATGGAAAGCATTTCAGGAGAAAAAGTTACAAATTAAGCTAGATGAAGAGCACTTTAGCCAAAGACGAGTTGACAGTTGGACTGCAGTTTCCAATATGAGAAACAGGATTGTTGGGACAGACTCTTGGACAGAAGGACCAGATTCCGTTCTTGTTCCTGATGGAAAGAACTAGTTGCTGGATCACTCACCTCATCCACGTGGAACCAAACAATCAAAGTGGAGAGGAAAAAAAAAGTTTATTAACACAGTTGTGGAGCATTGTGGGACTTGAGTGGTAGGAATGCTTTTTACAGATGAGCCATAACAGAAATGAAATGCAGCAGGCCACATTATATCTCAGGCCAGATTTTGCCCCAGGGCCTGGAGTTTGACATGCAAGAACCAACATCTCCATCTATTCAGCACCTACACCCACAGCTGGTTTTCCAATAATAAGGCTGTGAGCTACTCGTGCTTTTAATAATTTACCAGTCTCTCCTCGGGTGTTCCTCTCTGGCCGCTAATTGCCACATTATTCACATGACTTCAGTATTATTATCATAAATGAGTTAGTTTGACATATGGACTCTCATGTAAACCTACTGAATGTGCAACCTTCAGTCACATACAGATGACTGAAAAGTTGTTTGACTAACTCCAAATGTAAATACTGCTTTGGGAATGTACATTAAATGCTATTTTGAGAATATACAGTGAATGTACATTACAATTGAAATGAACAATGAAGTTTTATGATAAATATGCTCAGGATTTCTTGTTATGTTAGGCCAGCATAGAAGGTCTTGCTGGCCCTGCTAGCCCACCACTGTTGGTACTAGACAATTGTTAACAAGATTTTTCTCTATAATGGTATTTTGCAATGTTTGCAGAAAATCAATCACCAGCACAGAATACTCAGTTGATGCTCCTATTTATCACAAGGTTGCCCTGCTGTACTGGTCCTGCTCAATATATTGTGAATTAAACCTTGATTTTTCCACGAAAGCATGTGGCATGGAGCTTATCCAGATAGGTGTTGAGAAATCTTCAAAATTGTCTGGTGCTAACCAATATCCTCCTGCATTTAGTTTAGATGTTAAGCATTATCTTTTGTGACGGGAACATAGTTTCTCTCTGTTATTTTAAGGAAAGGACACTCACTGAGCACAAGAAATAAAAACTATTTATGAGACGCCATCCTTTTTGTTGGAATAGTTAATGGATAAAATAACATGCAGATATTCTTCTGATTTTCTCTTATATTATAATTGTTAGGATGTGAGCATTTGCACAGTCAGCCAATGGTAGATCACATCATGCTAACTTGCACAAATGAAAATTTGACTTGACAGCTTGACCTCCAGATTATTATGTTTTAGGCAGGATGTGGAGAAGTGGTTAGTTCTGGGTCTGAACTGCTGATCCAAACATCCAGATGTGCAGTATGTGTCGACAGTGTCATTTGAGACAACGCTTCATTTTCCCTACAACCAACCCATAGCAATTTCAATAAGCGTATACTGGAAAATAGTTAAGCTACATGTCAACTGTTAAAACGGCCACCCAACCTGGAAAAACTCAACAACAATTCGCACCATTACTTACTTTCCTATGTTTATGTACATCCTCCATTACTATATGTGATAAATAACAAAAGGGCATAGCTTTTTTTGGATGACAAGTGAGAGAGGACAAACAACTGTCAGTCTCAACAACAATACAGAGACATGTACTAATATCCTCTCCTCTCATTTAAAGGTGCAGTTCAGTGTTGCCCCTCATTTTTTGGCTACTTTCATTCCTTTTCCTTTTTCCATGTAAACAAGACAGAGGATGTGTCTCCATGTTAAGCCAGACTTGAAACAATAGGCGGGTGAACAAGCACAGATGACTTGCCTGTTGATCAAAGCTTCCACAGAAATGATTGAGGTTTCTATGTAGTGTGTTTTCAAGTTGATTTCTCACTTGGCAAAGCAAGAACTCAAAAGGCTAAACTTTGGGACCATCATGTAGCAGGCATGATAGACATTAGAAACAAATCAACTGAATGCTAAATGCTCATCTTAATGTACAGCATCGTGAAGAATGAAATGAGTTCACCCAGCACTCTGCAGTTGTTACCCTCTGCTGTATCCTGACAACATGTGGGAAATCAAGACATTTTAGAACTAAACAAATCAAGGCCTTGGCAACCGTTCTAAGACCACGAGCAAAACCCACTTATAAATATTTTGTTGCTGCACACATGTTCACATCAGTCTGCATCACTTCATGACAACACTCGGTTACCCTTTTATCCTTAGAAGGGTGACCAACACTCTGACGTATAAGGTACACTGACATCAAACAATGAAGAATAAATCAAATTATTTATGCAAGAGTTATGAGAGATATGAGAACAAGCTTGGAAATAGACATTTGGAGCTATAACAGTGAACTCCCACCTCTTCACCAAATGACTTGAAAATCAACTGAGCTTTAAAGGGGTCGCTCAGCATCATCTGGCTTAATGGAGGAGACATGGTTTAACAATTTGGTTCACAATACTCATGTCAACTGAGGCAGTAGTTGGACTAAGGGGATGAGAAGAACAATTCTTATAAGTGAGATTAGTTTAAATGCAGTTGATGACCAATCCCACTTGACAGTGTGATATTCTGATGTGCATAAAGAAGACCACTGATGAAGATTTAATCTCTCATGAAAACAGGAAGGGAATCAAATATTTAATGTGTTAAGGCCATTGATGAAACATGAAGTGGACATCGAGCAAGAAGAGTAGTATGTACAGCATGTACAAAAAAAAGCTTACAGCTGAAAGATGACTGTCGGTTAAAAAAAAAAAAATCAGACACAAATGCTAACATTTCATTCCATAATACATGCATACTATTTGCATCTGGCTATTGAGCAGATGCAACCAAGAGTTGCCCCAAGGAACTGCTGGTTATTAATGACAGAACAAAGATGACAAGAGCCTGTCTCCGATTGACCTAGTGTGACCCTTCTTGCTTTATAACCATGGTGATTGGTCAGTCATTCTACAAGGTTGACTGGTTGAGTCCCCGGGGCAACAAGGTAAGCCAGTGAGTGGGCATACTAGAATGGCGTGCTGGGGATATAGATGTGAGGGAGTTGTTGTCTGATGTTTTAGATGGGTATAATTACACTGCAGCAAAGGGGACTCTTTGTCTGGCCTTTCACTTCACATCACCCGAGGGCATCATTTGTTTTGCCACCTCAATTCTTTCTTCTCTGTCAGCCAGTGGCACATCTTAAATTTGAAGTAGGAACATCATTTTTATTAACTTGGAGGTCAATAGGAAATTGTGGTTTTGAGAGTAAGTGGACGTACCTTATTATCAAAAAGCAATGCATGCCAATCAAGAACATGCAGTTTGAACAGCACATGAGTTTGTCAAGTGCTTTTTACAGGCAAAAGATCCAGAATAAATCTTCTGACAAAAAATACTTTATCTGGCAGTAAGAGAGAGTTGTGGTCAGAGGAGGATACTCAAAGTTTCTGGAATGCTGCGCTGTCTCGATTTCAGATCAGGTCAGCGGAGACAAAGACGTGGTCTTGCTTATGACCTTCGCTGCCCTGAGCTCGGCAGGTAGTAACAAATGACCTGATAGTTAATCTGTCCTCAGGTGGAGCTTTTCTGGTCTGAACACAGAGCTTGTTTGTGACAACAGGAAGTTGAGACACTGTTGCCAAAAGAATCACATTAAAGGAAACGCATGCATGATTGAGTGAGTGTACACATGGCTTAACATGCACAGTCATCTCCACTGCCTGGCATTCACTTTAGATGCAAGGAAAATTGAGAATGCCCCAAGAATGGCATGCTAAATGGAGGTATCAGGTATTTAGCAATAATCATGTGAAGTTGTTGAATGGCTATGGAGCTTTGAGTCGGACAGGGGTCCGTTGTTATGGCCCTTATACCACTGTACTATGCTTGATGGTAATTATTTTTTCTATGGCTGAGTCTGTTAACATTCTTAACAGTGAATGCTTCGCATTGAGGGTTTTTTCCCAGTTTGTGGTGTCTTTCTGGAATATGCTCAAATGAAGTCTGACGCCAGGAGACCAAAGCAGACCACACTGACTTGATTCACTGGGGACGGAGTGGGAACTCCCAGAGCTCCTCTGAACAAGTCATTTAGACCACCGCCACCATGACAATAAAGCAAAAGCACAACAAAGTCAAACAATGAATTTGCGCTCACAGAGAGTGATCACGATTCTATCATCGAAAAACTGTAACACTGGAGATACTGGAGATATATAGATACCTTTTCGCGGTAGACTTACACAGCAAGATAATTGAGGACGTCCAGCTGATCAAGTGGAAGCAATACACAGAGTAGAGTAAGTCAAGCACCTATCAGTCTGAGAGAAGAGAGGTAATGATAACAGGAAACGCGATGAGCCGGTGTTGCCCCCTGGGCCAGCAACCCATAACCTCTGTTAAAAAGGCCCCCCTGTATAAACATGTCTCTCTCTGCTTATTAAACTGATAGTACATTAAGTCTGGGCTCAGCCGACCAATGTAAACACAGCCGTCTCAGCATAGTAACGCAGAGAGAAGGATTATACTAAGGTGTTTCTTGGAGGCAACTCCATCACTGAGGTTATTGCTTGTATATGACAGAAGGAAAGTCATTAATAAATGTGTAATGTATTGAGCAACTGTTTGGGAACGATGAGCTGGGGACGTACATTAGCTCCTTGTGTCACTTGAAGTTAATGCAGGAAGCATGGAGGATAATGAAGGTCTAAAAGAGCTAGATGTTTGAAGAGGATGAGGAGACAGTCTGTCCAGATGTAAGGCTGTTAAACAGTGGGAGTTAAAGAAGGTCACTGTTGGACATCTCAGGGCACTGGCCTGAAGTCATTCACACCCCTTTGTTACAAACTTCAGCATAACGGTACGGCCCCCTCCCCCTCCCCCCAGTTGAAGCAGCATGGAAACAGTGAAGATGTAGCATGGGGAATGTCTGGGATGTAGGGACAGGCTCCATACCCCAGGGAAAGGCCAATTAGAGGCTTAGAGCTCCCTGGCTTTCTGTCTGAGTCATGCAGCTTTGATAAGATGAAAGTTGTTTTTGGTGCCTTATCAACATTTTTCTGTTTGCTGCGACAAGAAATTAAATGAGCCAGATGCTTTGGACAACAATGACTCTTGCAAATTTAGTGTCAACAATAAATATGCTTGCATTTTTAGTATTTTCAGGCCATATGTCCAGAAGGGTCAAAGCACAACAGATCACACAATAGTTTTATTTCAGATTACAGCTATGAACTATGAATGAATGGAGGTGCCACAATAACAACAATTTCCCATGTATATGCGGAGGACTGGTTTCTGGTTTCCTCCGAATTTGGATTTTACAGAGAACAGTGATGGAAAAAAAACACAGATTAAGATAATTTAATTGTAATGTGGACAAACTAAACTAATACACTATCTAAAAATATAAATTCAAGAGAAAGTACTTTGTACAACCAATGTAAAATGTACCATGACCAATAACAATTTAGAAACCTTATTAAATCATTGATGCATCATTTAAGCAAACATGCTCTCTGGAGGGTACAGGCGCTGTGTGCATGTTTGGATTAGTCTAGTCAAGGCTCTGCTGAAATTGCTGATGGGAAGGTTAGCATAGTGGCCCTGTGATATTCAGGAAAATGCAGAATGGCTGACTTTGTTAAGCGCCACCTTGGCTGCACCAGTGCTGTCCACATTTAGCATACACATTCTGTAGCTGTGGGCTGGAGCTGCACCAAGAATACTCAATCTGATCCATTCACCATGAACTGGTCATATGCCAGACTGCCAGAGCCCAGTCGGGGGGTGACAGCACAAGCAGGGTGGTAAGAGTAGCCAAGAAGATAGGTGGTCATTACAGACATGTGCCAGACTCAGTGGTGGATCCAAAAGTTTCCAGTTCAATTACGGTCTACCAGGCAACAGTGGTATGTCCTGTACACCAATGTTCAATGAGGCTGTGCAATCAACAAGTAGAGTTTCCAGTAAGCAGACGTAAGTATTTCTATGAATGAAAACAGCATATGCTGGACATACAGTAAAAAAAACACCATTATATGCAATGTGTGGGTCAACTACAAACATAGTCTGGTATGTCAGTGACCAATGTAAGGCTCAGCGCTTGCCACTTTAAAAGACCCTGCAATCCATTGCAGGAATACTCTGTGAAATGAATATTCTGTCATTACAGAGTTGCTTGTCATGTTATATTTGTTTCATGCAGCGCTTCATACCTACAGAGGCCGTTTTGACAACTACTTCGCCTTTCCTTGAAGAATAGAAAATAATCTGAATTCAATTGTTTACCAAGAGCTTGCAGCATCTTGAGTCATAATACTACTTCAATGAAAAGTTGACTGCACTTCAGCCCACGGTTCAAATAGCAGTTCTGTCAACTGACCATGCAACAACCAGAAAAGTTTAGCACTGAAAACCACTTTGTTGCCAAGATAGCATATTTATTGATAACATGGACTGACATATAAAATGGTTGTGAGTTAGCAACTTCTTCTAAACTATTATTTCCTTCAATCGCTTTGTCATAGTAAATACTATCTGGCTTCAAACTTCATGAATCTGACTTTCCAATGGTTTCAGCCTAAAAGACATTGGTGCTGAAAGTAGTTCAAAATTACCAGATTGACAAAAAATGTTCTATGGGATTTAAGACATGCTTACATTTTACACATAAAATTTGAGAATACGTGCAGTGCTAAAAACGTAAAATGCAGGATGGAAAATAACCTACTTCATGTGAGCAGGCAAACAGTCTGGTGGGCTAAACCCTGAACTGAATGGCCCTTTGCTTGAGTGAGACTACTGCCCACTACAAGCCCACCACAGATGGATTGGCCTGAATGAACTCAAACTGTGGGCAAGTTATGGGGGTTCCAGGTCTACCCACTTACACCCACAGAATGTCTCACATACTCAGGTAGAGCAAACAAAGTGCAACCGCCAGGCGAAGCTTAAAGGCATGTCGATCTTTTTTTTTTGCAAAGCAATTAAATTCAGTCGGTCCAAGCACAGCCATAGCATCAGCGTCAAATGGAAATTGAGAAGGGCAGCCACAGAGAACAAACAATTCATTTCCCTTAATGCCTCAATAAAACTTTTTCATTACCAAAACCATCTCTAACCACAGCTCAAGGCCTGGATGAGAGAGTGATTTGTTGAGGAATGTTGTTTTGAGCTTTAGCCAAGTGCTGTGTACTGTTACAAAACAGCAGTTGGTGACAGCAATTGTGCTTTAAAAAAAATATTTAGTCATCAGTTAAATGACCAGAATTCACCTGAAAGCCTGGTATTCATGGGGCTATATCAAAGACTAGCTAGTGAAAAGGTTGACCGTTAAACATCCAAGTACACAACAGAAGCAAGGGGAGTGGATGAAAGCAGATTCATTGGGTACAAAAAGTCCTCTTCCATTTTTAATAAAATGGCAGTAGCTCCAGCTGAAGTCCATGATTTATGATGTGGTTTATATATTTCAATTTGGCAAGAGGCAATGCTGCTAGATGGCCTTCTTTTCCATAATTTACTGTAATAAACTTCCTAAATACTAAGTATCCACTTGCTTCTTAGACAGCTTATGAGACTCCTTGAGAAGAGGAACGTGAACATTTAAATACTACATTAAAAAGAATATTAGCCACAGAGGGGTCAAAATGCTCCTCCACTCTACCACAGTGACCCTTTTTATTTACCAGAAACTGAGGAGTTCAAAATAATATTTACTAGAATTTAATGTTTTTTTTTCAACTCATATGGGTGACATTGTTTATCAAGGCAGATTTTACTGAATACTGAACCATGCAATAGCTGAAACAGAAAAAAAATCATTTACAGACTTGGAGGGATTATTTTAAGTTCAGTCAGTGACCATAAATTGTCCTAGCACAAATTGTCCAAGCGCACTGGTGCAGCTTAAATGAGTGCCGCTGTGCCTTCAGAAAAATGGTCACTTTTCAAAGATGAAACATCACGTATTAAAACAGTGGAAACATCGAAACAAGCAGATAACACGTAAAGTATCATCGAGATGGACATGATGATGGTGGGATTTGGCATGTTTTCAACTGAAAAATCCCAACAGAAACTTCATAATAAATAAATGACAGGAACTTGTCCGTTGCTTGCAGAATGCAAGTCACGCATCCCGGAAGAGACGGACCTCGTGAGGACGGCTGCAGATTGGAGAGAGATTGACTTCTTATGATGAAAAAGTAAGGCTCTTATTGTCACTTATTTGGAGAATCACCAAAACGTTCCCCTATGCTTCCTTGTTTATCTTACTCTTCTTGACTGACTGCATTCTGTTGAGGCAGAGTGAGTGTTGCTCCGCCACAGTTTTTAAAAAATCCTGGCAGAAACCCTGTTCTGTATTATATATACACGAAACAAGCTTATATTCCTGATTAACTTTCCAACAAATTAAAGCGAGAACTGACCTGCAGCAGCAGTCTCTCAAAGGCCAGGCATGAATCCCAGCGAGCCATGTGAGGGTGACGGAGAGTTTGCGATGTGGCCAAGCCCAATTGAAGAATCCCACAGTGGTTCTGCAGCGCCCCGAAATTACTCCGAAAAAGTTGAGCGTAGGCGCTTAGCTGCTCAGGTGTGACACGACCTGGATAGAATAACATAGAATTAGCTTTTGCCATACATTGGAAGAAGAATACCAATAAGTGTTTTTCCCAAATGAGTGTACTTAAGTATAATAGGAACCATGATAAAATGATGGCCCTGGAAGATCTCAAAGGAATAGCAATTTACATTTTCTTTGTCACAGAACCTCAGGAGTTTGACTGGTGTCTATAATGTCAAATTCTTAGGTGTTTAGAATCCTCTTTATTTGAACACTAAGCAGGGATTCACAGAGACAGAGAAAGAGTGGGTGTTAAGGGTGGCCCTGAAGGTAAGAGGCAGCTATGTGACTGGGGGGGAACATTAACTCCCCATAACGACAACTGCTTCATGTTGATGCTCAGAACCAGCACCAGATGTGGAAGTATTTCCTGTTGGACTATATTGCCAGTGTTTACTTAGCGGAGCCAAACACATGACTGGGGTAAAAAAAGGACAGGGCAAATAAAATAGAAGGCTCCATCATTCTAAAAACAATACATGAGGCTCTCTTGGTGTCAACGTAACATGATGAAGATGCAATGAGGATGAAGGATCGTATAGGGGAGTAAGCTAAATAATCTGTCAGCCACAGGTGCTGACTTCTTGGATGACTTCTAATGACAAAAACGTCACACCATTATTGGGAGGGGTGCCGTACAATTGGGATACACAAACACTAAACTGGACATTATTGAAAAAGGTTTATTCATACATAAAACTAATGTCAACGTACTCTAAAGGAAAAAATAAACGACTTAATTGAAAATGTTGCAGGAAACGACATTTAAAAATGACTCACATACTAAAGTTTAAGTGTGAAAAAGTGTAGATAAAGAAAGGTCAGAAAGAATGCAGCAATAACTGGAAACCTTGCAATTAATTAAAGAATATGAACTTAAGAAGGAAAACGTAATGCCTGACCTAACCAGGGCAATGGTGGTGACAGCAACACATTCTAACCCTTGACCACCCTGAAAGTGTATGTATATTATGTACCGAATGCCAGAATTGATTGCACAAATGATGTGGATCTCTCCCCAAATTGAATGTTTTTTTTTTTTCGTGCCTGAAAAACCAAGACTTAAGGAAAGAGTTATTACAGCACACATTCTGGGCACTGAAGGTTTCTATAATGGAAATATTGAGATGGATGTGCCTTTATTGCAGCAGCAGAACATTGTTAATTTTTACTACATCTACAAATGGTTTAGGAAAATGGGAATGGTGTGGCGCTAGATAACTCAAGCACCTGCTGGTCAAAAAAACAACACAAATTTATAGTAGGGCTGATAAGTACAGCACACTGGTCCACCGAGAAAGACCCAGTCATCCTAGGAAGACTAAATAAAGAGTAACTGCACTTAGGAAAATGAAGTGCCGAAAATGATTCCAAATCTTTTAGATCCTGAAAAGCTCCATTGTGATACCTCCAACCTTCGAAAATTCTGGCAGTGTCCAGACTACACTGGCCTTGATGTGCCAGCTATAATTCAGCACAGAAAAAAAGGAAATATATCACAGCAAGGGCCAACCATAATTTCTCCAGTGAATAGGTGGCTAAGAACGGTGCACTTTCAGACAAATATCAGACTTAACTGCTCAGACAGACTACAAAAGATAGTGGCCCAAAATGAATTGGAAAAGAATGGAGAAAATGGCAAAGGAGGAAAAACTGACAAAGGTAGGTTTGTCTGTGACACACTCAAGCTCTACTTCTCGGGTTCAACTTTACTCTCTGACATTAAGCTTTCTGCAAGCGTAATCCATGATCCTCAGACACATTGCTGCCAGATGTAAATTTCATTGGAAGCAATGCTTGAGTTTCAAACCATAGTCTTTGTGTATTGATGTCTGTGCTGGAAAGACCTACTTTCTAATAAAAACTATGCTACTCAAATTTGCACAAAGCTGTAAATTGATACAATTTAAGTTGTGATGTGGGATGGTTACAGGTGAGGCTCAGGGGCATATAGAACATCTTCATTGCACATTTAAAAGGGCATGATTGGGTCATGTGGATATATGCATTTCTCCATTCTTTTAGGAGGCCGATGGCCGATCAGGTATTAGTTAAGATATCTATTAACATAAAAATATGCACATTTTCACATGGTCTCATTGTTGTTCTACATCAGAACATAAAAGCAAATGGAAAACAGCTTGTGTCACATCTTACAACCTTCTTGAAGGTATATCTATCACAGGGACTACTAATCTGTGCTAAACTTGAGCTTTTACAATGGCTTTAGCTGCTATCCATTGTAGCTATATATGCAGAGGTGGCAGCTGATGCTCAGTCATGATCAAAGACATGATGAGCAATGCATAAAAGTGCAGGGGCCAACCATGATTTTGTCCAGTTACTGGAAGATGATTCTTGTCCGAGGTGCGCAGGGTTACTCAGAGGCTAAGTGATTTCTGATGTCAGCGAGCAGTTGAGTGGTGGCTTGCCTCAGCAGCTGGACAAGCTCAGGAGTAACTCTGAATGATGGGGGGGACAGAAGAAAGCTGAGGGACCCTCACTTGTGCGCATAAAGATGAGGAGAGTCCTGGAGCTTTTATTTGCACTTTAGACGCATCATGTTTCCAAAAATAATGCCTAGGCAGTGCAGGTCTGAAAAACGGAGTTGGAAAGTCTTAGGTTCTAACAGAGTTGGAATGATTTGTGAGATTAATCAGCATTTCAAAGAAATCTGACGAGAGTACATAAGCTAGTGTGCCCTCAAACATGACAGAGTTAACAGAGAAAAAAAACTGACCATGGATGATCTAATTTGAATCACAGATGAGAGGAAAAAGGACTGTTTCAATGAGAAATCGTCAAGTGAGTTCGCAGAAGAATCAATTGAACATGGCAAGGTTGTCCACACTTACTGTAGTGAGATAGAGCAGAAAGTGACATTCTAAGAGGCATATTGGAAACCTTAAGTTGACAATCGACGAACAGCCGTAAATTAATATAAAATAATCAGCAGCAAATGGTGTGGTAATGAGAGCTGACAGACACGAAACAACGCAACAAAATACAATGACTTGTTATACAGAAGGTCATTCGCTGTGATATGAGTTTCCAGTCATATTGTTGGAACATGACTGAAAAATTGCTTGGTGGTCTGAATCTAATAAATAAGAAAAAACAGTCATCATTTGTTGATTATGCAAAAAAGTAACAGTTGTTTGGTTAGGTTAACAGTATAAGAGCTGTGAAAAGAAGTATGTACTCAGCTAACTGAGTTTCTGGAACAAGCGGCATTATAGAATACCTTTATACCATACTCTCCGATAACATCTTTACTGCTACCATCTCAACCTCACTCTGGATATGGACACCCACCCAACGTCACCTTTCAGGTTCCCCTATTGATTGTGCAGTGTTAAGCCGGTCAGTTAGCATGGGAGAAGCCAGACCTGCTGGAAAGATACAGGGTTCTCCTTTGGTAGTGTTTGGAGTGGTCATTTTTCTGCTTTTCTCAAGGGGGGGCACAGATGGTACTGGTGCCAAGTCTTCGGGTTGGTCTCATAAGAGTATGATGAATTGAGAACTCTGCTGGTGGTACTAGCAAAACGGATGGGGCTCAACTTCGAGCTCCAGAGGCTTGGAAGAGTTTGGTTCTCTGCCAGCAGGGGAAAATGGTCCAGTGTATGGAGTTTGACAGTGCCCCTCTCTCCCCCTTTTACTCTTTTTCTCTCTCAGCAAAAACATTAGTCTGCAGACTGTCAGTCAGCAGAAAGCAGCAATTTTAATGCAGAAATGTCAAGCTTACTTGCTATGTCTGTCAACCCTAATTGCTAATGTGCCTTTTGAACTGTTTAACGGCTGTTTTTTCCTGATTTAAAAATAGTTTCCACAACTGAGCAGACATCCAAAATTAGAATGTTTGTTGTCAAATGCAACACGGAGCAGTGGTGTTGAGTCGTTGTAGTTTCAAGCTGTAGCTTATGGGAGCCAAAGGATCAAACTCCTTCCTGCTGCAAAATTCCACTCATTAATGAGTAGTTATGTGTGCCGGACAATAACCATTCATAAAAGGCACAAAGTTGCATAAAGGTGAAAGTGCGTAGCAAGCACTCAATATTTGAACCTTTAATGTTTTCTTTTTGCCTTCACAGCATGCTCACACATATTTTTTCCCTCTCTTACGCCTCCCTTTGGTTCATTAACACACTACAAAAGTTTTCAAAAAGGTGTGTGTGTGTCAGAGCATGTGTGTAAGTGTGAGTGTGCCTCACTGAGCCAACATGTGGTACAGATTTCCTCTGAGGCAACATGGGCAAAGACTGCAAAGAGTTCCAGTGGGAGGCGCTGTGGCTCTGCACTCCAGCTAACAACTATCAAACTAAAACTTCTGTTTACATGAATACAAATTCATTCATAAAACAGTGCCCTTTGTGGGGTACTGACCCATACTCATCTTGACAGGTAGCTTCTCCTTACTGGCTGCTTCCACCAGTTGTCGCCGGACTTCCATCACTCCCTCTTTCTGCTTACTGGTCAGCATGTTCTCCCACAGAGTCTGAGCAGGAGGTGACCTGCAGAGTTTCAAAACAGGATATTTCCACATAAGTGGGAAAAGAAATGACATTATGCACCCTCAAAGTTCTTTTACTGAGGTAAAGTTTCCATTTTTGCAGTACAAAATATTATCACAGTTGGACTTCATTATATATAAACACCTTTTGTTTTTCCATCATATGCAGTATTTTAATGATGTCATCAGTTAAACAATACCACTGTACGTGTGGTAAAACAAAGAAACAAAAACACACAAAATAAATTGGTTATTGGTAAAAAAAAAAAAAATGCTGTGTCTTTGCTGCATCCCAACGGTGTAACACAGACAGAAGAAAGCGTGTTTAATGCCAGCCTCATCTGGGAGTGGGAACTCCCTGATGGGACGAGTCAGGAAAAAACAAAAATTAGCAGACAGAACATTGTGAAATGTTCTAAAGCCAGTTAGAACATACTGTATTTGTGTTTGGTGACCACATATAAACTCAGGACATGATGACCACACCAAACCCCCTCTTGCATGAAAATTCTACAGGAAGGTTATGACAGATACTCAATGTCTACAAGACATTAGGTATCAGGGAGATATTCTTCGAAGCTTCAGACCCATTAAGACACATTAAAAAATGCATACCCATTCTTCTGTGTGACTCATCCACAGTCAGAAGATAAAGCCCCAGGTAAGAAGAAAAAGATTAGAATCATATTAGCCCTACATTTGAATTCGAGCCGGAGATCTACAAAGAATCTGGCGCCACATTGGCAGAGATAATCTCTCTCTGTATGCAGCCAGGAGACACAATCTTTTGCAAAACTGACCTAAGTCAAACAGACAAATCAAAAAGGACAGAAACCAGAGACGGTGATAGAATGTGGGCGGGAACTAGTTGACAAATCCACTATTTTTTTCTTTATTTGCTCTTTTTTAAAAAGCTTTTTCTTCGTTTGACTTTTCAGCTTTCTAACTGCTGCCATGTGTTTAATATCAGATGTAATCTGTTCCAGACCTTGGGCTTGGGCTGGATGAGGAGGAGAGGGGCTCACACTGGGACACCCGCCATACTCACTGTGGAAACAGACACAAAGAGCTGCAAACACGACACAGCCCAGAACATGAGCCTCATTTTTGAGAATAAAGCAGTATGAAACATTTGAGGTGATAAATCAGGTATTTCATAACAACTGCCATGTCTTGTGGGAAGCAATGCAATACAGAGCTTGGTCAACATCCACATCATAGTATTTGTGGGAAACAACTCCAGTGGACAACCAATCAGGAAGAAGAGCATTCTTGACATGGTTGAAATAACAATTCTGTGAATGAACAGGGCCATATGTGATCATCCCCGAGTGCGAGGATGTCGATGAATCTGTAAATGTTTGTGGACAAGACTGCATCTGTGTGTGTTCCAAGAAGAATGACGACCTCGGCAGAAATATGGTTCTAATTTGGCCCTGTGCCCGTCAAACCTCCTCGCTGCCCCACTCCCCTGACGCTTTCTCTGGGCCATTTGGTCAGGGAAGGGTGGGGGATTTGAGACGGGACGAGGGGTGAGGTTTATACTGGCAGGGTGCGAGACAAGCTCCATAACCAGTCAGGAACTGAGTTGAGTTACTACACTGTTTCGAAAAGTGGGGGTGATTGTCTGAGTGAGACCATCTGAATGGCTGCACGCAAGCATGAAGTGTCAAACAGCCTCGCCACACTGGAAATGCTCCTTACAAGCAGACTGTAGGGGGCACTCTTGCACTTGATGTGCCTGTACATTAAGTGAGTGTTCTCTGGCTTACTTGGCAGGCTGTGTGGGTGTGTTTGGAGAGCGTGGGTGTTTGAGCCCAAAGTAAATTCCAAAGAATGTGTTATAAGTTTCAATGTCCAAAACATCCCTCACCATCCAAAAGTAGACCCTAAAACAGGGCCTGTTTCTGGGATTTAACACCTCTGACCTCCTCCGAGCAGTAATGAGTGTGGGGTGGAGAGTGGGGGAAGTGTTCCTGGAAGTGGGTGATACAGCGGAAAAGAATGATTCTGACTGATCTGACTCAGGATTTCTTAAATTTATTTGTCTTCCTGGGGCCCCCTTCTAATTACTTGAATATGCGCAGTTCAGTCTTCAGTTGCACAAGCACAGAGAGTGCACTCCACGTCTAAGCACATACAGCATGATTCAGGGTAAGTCACATGATGACACAGACCGTTATAATAAACATATTTGTATATTATCTCTTTAGTGGTTAGTGGGAAGGTTTTAAAGAGAGTGGGGGTATGAGACCCTTTCATTCACAGAGAACCCTTCTCAAGACTTCAACACCCACTGAAAATGGAATTTACCTTTTTAAAAAGCAAAATGAAAGTCACTGTTTGACTGAAACACGGCACATTTGAGTATTATCTATATGTTCGTCACGCGAATATTAACACATGTAACACCTCAGGTGGCCCGGTCCAGAGTTTAATGTTATGTGTTCATTAATTAGATGCATTTGTTGCAATACAATTTACAATTACAAATTACAACAGTAATGTTACTTTTGCAATTTTATATTTTAGTACACAGTCCTCAAGGAATTTAAAGCACTGCTTTCATATTTCTAAGACTTAATAGTATGAATTAGTAACGATGGCCACATGGGTTTGGTCAGTAACTGTGAGTCAGGCTTTTCATTACACATGCATAATAAATTGTGTCATACTCAATTGTTACGCAACACAGTAAGCACGAGTTTATTAAAAAAGTTGGATTAGCATGGAGCGGAGGTTCCAGAAAGACTGTCACAGAGACGTAGTCTGAAGCGTGGCGGCTTGGCTGCCAATAACAACAGAAAAGTCTCCTTTAATATCTATGAAACGTTGATCATGTTCTGAAAGTGTGCACAGTGAGAAGTCAGTGGCAAGACATGATCACGAAGTGCACATGTCAACAAGTGAAAGTTCAGGCGTGCATGTCTGCTGAAATGCTATTTAGTGGAGAGGACTGTCAGTTTGAGTCGTGTCTAAAATACGTTTTACTGACTTAATGATGTCAATACTGCGATCGAGAAAACGAAACGTCTGCACTGATATCTGTCTGCCTTGTGTACGCGCAGAAGAGCTAGAGATGACACCAGACTGCTCCGCGCAAACAGTGAATTCTGACATTTCACATTGGAAGCGTCTTAAAATATTTACAAGGGATATTTATTACAAGAAGAAATTATTCCTTTACTATAAATGCATCCACTTTACTCCTGCAATCTTGCTGCAGTGTCCCAAGAGTTCAGTGAAGCATTGTAAAAAAACACACATGCGGCTCCATTTATACACTGCAGGAGCTACTAGAGCCCTAAAAGTCATTGTGTTTTCACTGAGATATTGTGACGCATATGGATATATTCTTTGAGTTAGCCCTTTTGTTATTTTTATGGATTAATTTATTCTCTATAACAGCTCAAAGATGTTCAAGGAGCAACTTGCTTATGCACTTTGAGAAGCCCATAAACAGATGCAATCAGTTCTCATTTTGAATCCATTAATTTGAATTGGGAATTAATGCTGAAAAAGACTAAAAGGTGAGTTGATTCTTAAAATAAACAGTTGCAGTTAGTTAGTTAGGATGCATACTTCATATTAATCCATGAAATTGTGTTTACAACTTTTGCAAAGAATCTTCAGCGCCATTCAGGGTTTTCGGATGAACGGGGACTTACACTAACAGGTCAATAACTGCAAGGAGACCTCTCTATGTATTGAGCCATGAGACAAAGGATCAATAAATTACAGCAGATAATTCCTGTCTGCACATGTTCAATGTAAACATAAATGGGGATATTTAAAAAAATCTTTTTTGTACATGTCTAAGTTACAAAAGTCATGTTCTACACTTCCTCCTTGGCTTGAAGATCAAGTGCCGCAATGGTGAAAAAACACAGCTTGCTTCCAGTAAACATCTTCTACATGACATGACATAGGACTGGAGCTGAAACAAAACCAGACCTGGCCTTGAGTGTCTACGTGTCCTGGCAATTGGGACAAATGACCTGGCAGATTTATGGCCAGGGAGATGGGGAGAGACTTGAGCAGGAAGTGAGCAAAGGAGAGGGGATGCACAAATAAAAATTAAACACAGCTGCAGTAGGAGCTTCTTTTTGCTAGCTTCAGAACACTGTGGTCATAAGTAAATGCAATGAGAGTTTTCATTAAGACAAGCAATGCAATTCAACACATGTACTAATCTACATTTACGCATGTCCAGATCCCCGTCATGTATAAACACACTTGGATCTGCTCTAAAATCCCAATGATTGTGAGACTGAAAAGTAAGGTTAGAAATGGTAATATCTGTGTTGGGGAAAATCAGGAGACTTCCTTTATGCTTTTTGGCTGGTAAAATATTTTTACTGAGCACAATCCGCAGAGGTTCTTTGAAGAAGTGATGGAGGAAGGATATCAAGGGCCTTCTATGGTGATGATTTTAGCATTCACATGAATAACAGACTCAGGACAAGCATGAAATATGAAATGGTTTCAAACAGGAAATGAGGACCAACATGACAGTCTGTAATCTCTGACTCCTTTTACCTATTGATTCAAAGGCATCCAGATATTTGGACTTGTCTCCACCACGATGGCGACAGTGCATTACTGATACGGTTATCTTTTTATGCATCTATGTTGGCTGCAGAGATGTATGTACATTCCCCAACACCTGCATTCATTTTTATAGAATCAGATATGATGATAGTTCAATGAAACAATATAAAATGTGTTTTAGGGCTGGGGCTTAAATGTGTTCATTCCGAAAAAATAATCACACAAAAAAAATTCAAATGTTCAAAAAAGATTCAAAAATCCAAATTAGACACATTAAACTGTTTTCACTGCAAATGTTAGTATACATCATGCTAGGGCTGCTAGGACCACTGAGCGCAATTTAATAGCCCACTGTAGTCGACTATGTCAACTAGTTGTTGCAGCTTTTCATTAAATGCTTTACAACTAAAACATCCATGATGAAGGAGACAAAATGAGATGGACTAAAAATGTAAGCTTAAACAACATCTTGTTCTGTGCACTCTATGCAGCAGAGTTCGCTCATCACTGGAGCACATCCACCCTGATGTTCAAGCTTATGTGTACAGATTATACAGATAATACAGATAATTTGATCACTCTGCTGTCAAGTTACTTTTACTTATTTATTTGTTTTTCCCTCCTCTAAGTAAACCATGTGAATTAACTGTATGTATGACTGTACACTTATCTTCTGCTAATGTTATCAGATCTCTAATTTCTACATTCATAGACTTGGTCGAGATAACAGAGATGCTATGACAAATAGCATAAATCTTATTATTATGTTATTATTGGTTGCTTTTTTTATTTACAATCGATGAGTCTGATTGGTGGTATGACATGTGAATCAGCTGCAAAGGAATGCAAGAAACTGTTAAAAAGCTTGACTTTCAGCCAGAATCAACACCCTGCACACCAAAGTTTTGCACCACTTCTGTTCCTATTCAAACAAAGCAGCCTTTTTACTGTGTGAAAACAGTCTTTGCCAATAGCTGGTCTGACTTCACAGTCACATCAACCACTCATTTCAAAATAAAATAATACATTGCAAGACAACAACCCTCCCATAAACAGCCACCCCTGCACAAGTGGTGGCCGGTTTCTTTCCCTGGAAGAGAAGTGTGGAGTCCAACCTCGTCTTCAGTTTTCTCCACAGAATCTATTATCTTTGCTTTTAATGTTGCTCTTGTCATATTTCCAAACTCAACCTAATGCGCCATGTTTTTTGTTTCAAGCTCACTTTCCCAGCTGTGACAGAAATAGGTGCGTTCACTCTCCTTTAGTGGTCCATGTGCATGATTTGCTGGGCACTTTTTGTGGAGATGGCAGCCTTGCTGTGTTTTCTTATGGCTGGGTGTGGTTGGCTGTTCTGCTTGGCGCGAGCTCAGCACTTTCAAGAGTAGCCTCGGTGCACCTTGGCCACCCATGCTTGGTTCTGCCCACATGTACACTCCCACCACATCATCAAGGTACAAGGCAGCTAAATGGTGGGGGTTCTGTCAGAGACGAAAGGAAACTCTGTGCCCTCTCTCAATGGGGTTCATGTGTCCCACCCACGATCATAGAAAGAACTGCACTGCCAAGTAAAATGAATTTCACACAGTTGCATGCAATGTTTGAGACCCAACAGTCCACAGACTATCATAGGATATGTCACTTCAAACGCTCATCTTAACTACATTTTGGCCATTTCAAATGGCTGACAAAAAAACGCTGTCTATTGGCGTCAACACAACAAAGACAACCCACCCATGAAAAGAGAACACACCCACACACGAAAAAAGTATATTTATGTTGAGCATGATTACTGCAACCACAAAGGGAAAGTCAGGTTGTAGGATAAGGGAAAAGGAACCACGAATTCAAAACACAACACAGCCATCATAGCAAAGTAAGTGTGGGGTCTTGCTGGTAGAGCTAGAATCAACAACCACGACACCTCAACCCCCACCACTGCAGAATGTTTAAATGATGGCGATCTGTACAAATATCCTGGAATTATTGGAGGAAATATTGCACTCAAGGTTCAAATTAGGTGTGGACCTATTATTTAAAGGACTGAGCACCAACACTCGCAAAAACATGATGTGGTTGGAGCTAAAAATACAATACAGACTATGTAAACGACAGAGAGCTGGCAGAGTCCGAGGTGTGTAGTCCACATCATGCAAAGGAAACAAATTCATTGAGGGTTGTGTTATTCCATCTTCTACAGAATTAAGGCAGATTAGGACATAACACCTGCAAATCTCAGAGGGAAAGAAGTATTTCCTCAAGGAAAGTAGAGAATGTCATCAAACGGGTAGCATGTGGAGACATGAACATAGAAATATCAAGTTTTCAGAAGGAACTTAAATCTGCTTAACATCTGTCATAAAGCTCAGTTATCTGCTAAGTGATTCTAGCAATGGCAAAAAACTAGGATAGTATGTTTCCTCACTGCAGTTTGTTTTACCCTCCCAAGTCTAAGGAATGGTTATGAAATGGCCATGCTGTTTGTGGAACATGTCTGGAAGACATGTGTGGTTGACCCACAGATTTACTCAAAATGATGACACACTGCGATCAAGGAGAACAAAGACAAAACAAAACATTTCCAAATGACCAACTCTGAGCATAAAAAGTGTCTTGCAAATAAAAATCTTACTGGGCAAAACGCAAAACATATATAAGAATATATACATAAACAGCCAATCATTAACGTTGTGCGTGGGAAGATTTGTACTACCACCATCCCATTAATCCGGTTGTCTTGACTCTCATCAAAAGGTCAGTACAACCTCTTCCTACAGTGCTCACATAACATGTACAGCACAAATTGTTCAACACCTTGAAGGATTTAAGGCTGTTTCCCAGACAACGGAACCTCCCATTAAGCCCAAATAATGAACTCAAAGCAGGGAAACAAACTTCTCAACCAAGCCAGCCAAAATATTCTTCCTCTCCCTTGGATCTCTTCCTCTGGCAACCACAGCAAAGTAGGAGGATTAAAGGTAGGATTCAACATTGCCATGTAAAACAGCTTCACCATGGGTGCACAAGACACAGCTGCACAGTCAAGACTAGTGGCAAGCTTCATTGAACTTCTGGCATGAATGCTCATCATGTGCCAGTGTGTACAGTATGTGCTCCTGTTAGTGTGTGTGTAGAAATAAACGAGAGGTATGCCCTGATAAAGTATGTGCTCCCAACATCCTCCCCAAATAAAAAAAAAGATCATTCAATGAATAATTTATTTAATGACACTTAAGGGGAAATTGTATCAACGCCAATCCATCCGAGCTCTGCTACAATTGCCTTTGACATGATGGACAACTCCAGACTACAATGGTACCTCGGTTCTCGACCACAGTCCCTTCCAGATGGCCGTTCGAGAAGCGATTTGTTCGAAATCTGAATCATTTTTTCCCATTACAATTAATGTAAAAAGGCTCCATCCAACAACAGCACATAAAACCCTGGAGTGCGCGCTCCAGTCTTGGAGGTGTCGAGGAGCACCTCCCCTGTGACACTCTACCACGCTCCAGTGCGGAGACAGGAAAGGTTTTACACCTCAATATGAAGAAAAAAACAGTCAAATGTAGCTGCATACATGACATGTCTGCATACAGAGGCTGCGTTATACACAATAACAGAGCGCGATGTGGGTCAGCTGATTGGTCCGCGCACATTATGTTTTCTCCGGCTTTTTTCGGGGGTGTTCGAGCTCTGGATTTTCGTTCGAAATCAGAAGCAAAAAAATCTCTAAATTTTTGTTAGAAGTCCGATTTGTTCGAAGTCCGGGATGTTCGAAAACCGAGGTAACACTGTATATGGAAGTGTGATACTAGAGACTCTTTAATGGCTGAATTATACCTGACTGACAACAAATGAGTGTAAAGTAAAAAGAGAGAGGATAAGACAGACTGCTGCTTTGCTGCACATACCAAAGAAAAAAGACAATCCGAAGCACTTCTGAGTTGTTCAAAATATAATTGTAAATGTACAAAAACTAAAATCACTGTCATGTTACATTTAAATTGTTTATCGGGAGAAAATGTATGTATATAAGAGACAATATGTAGCTAGTTAAAAAAAGTTAAAAAAAAAAGCACTTACTGGGTCTGTGCCAAACATCCAGGCGCCAGGTTGTTTTGTGAGTGAGGGGTCCGTTGCTGACTTGTCAGCTCAAGCATGTCCACTTGGACATCTGTTATATGACCAGGTAGTGGTCTCAGTAAGGTCAAAATCTTCTCCACCAGGTTATCGCCATGATGACCAACAGCTCCTAAGAATATATGCATTTCAAATAAAGATGTAGCTCTTTTCACAATACAATGGATTGTAAATAGAGTTTAATTACAATAAAGTACTCCAAAGGTAATTCATTAGCATGGAGAGATTGCCATTGCAAATTGTCAAGAAAATAAATACAAAGAGTGTTCGGTGCATTTAAACAAAATCACAGTGTTGCTTCACTTTTAGTTATATTTCCTGTACTTCATAGTTGACGCTTTATAAAGCCAAAATATCAATGTCAAGTGTTTATTGTCCCTCTTATATCAGACCTTAAGTGATTTAATGTGACAAATAAATTAGAAAGGTTGTGTTCACCTGTAAGGTCCATGGTTCTGTCCACAAAGATGATGGATGCTTTATTCTGGGCTGTCTTCCTTCTGTTTCTAGCTTGAGGGTGATTGGACAATTCTCCTGCAATGAGGCGACTCAATGGACCCACAGCAAAACTCTCTTCCCTTGTTCCTGTGGCCTCGAACATTGCATTTAAAGACGACGTCAAAGACTTAATTTCAATCTGCAGGTCAGCTGGGAGGGAGTTCATGTCAACGTCTAACAGGCTTCCAAATCTCTTCTTCTCAGGTCTTTTCGCATTAATTTGCTCCAAGTCGGACACAAGTAAGGGGAAGAGATGAGAAAACGTGGGTGTGAGAAGCATTTGCTGAGAAACAAGGGAGAAAACCACGGGGACATGCATGACTTCAGCTGTATAATTCATGTTCCCCATCCACTCACACAGCTTCTCTTCAAATTGTTCGAACACAGGAACTCCTTCCATTTCGGTGGAGACGTTGTTAGCAAACAGGTGAACTGAGTGGGCCACGGTGGTGAAGACGACACAGTACTGGAAGTGGCTCATCGATATGATATCTTTAATAATGTCGACTGTTCTTCCCTTTAACATCGTGCTCACCACGAAAACGGCTTTCGGTTCGTTCTTGGCGCAGGCTTCGAAGCTGGAAAATGGCTTTATATTCCTGGCTCCAGCGTCCAGCATCGCGGCTGCACCACCTTTGCTCCAGTGGAGAGCCTGCGCACACCTGTCATCCATGAACACTACCGCTTTCTTCACCTTCGACAGCACCTTGTCCCACATCTGGGAGGGTAAATGCATAAGTTCCTCGGTCAAATTCATTTCGCTTATGGAACACTGCCGTTAAATACAGCGTAACTGCAGCGATATGCACATCCCAAACGGAGCTCGAGCAAAACAAACTCCTGTCTCTCAGAGGTGACGTGGCAATGAACGGGCGCAAGATAATGACGTCACAACAGACTTCTTTTGTTGCTATGGCATCAAACGAGGAAAGAGTTATGACACTCGACAGTGTGATTTATATTTTCTTTTGGAGTGTTGCTTATATATATATATATATATATATATATATATATATATATATATATATATATATATATATATATATATATATATATATATATATATATATATAGTGAGGTTAATTATACCAATAAAATAATTAAATATATAAATGTTTTGTGCAACTAATGACATTCCACACAAATGTCTAATGGTGCAAATGCAACATTATATATAATATTTTACATGATTAAACACAAGGATTATGTTTAGGAAAGCACAAAAATAGATAATATGCTGCATTATGAGTATATTATAGGGGGTTTGTTTTAAAACCGCTCCACAGCAGAGCTAATTCTTCTTTGTCTTTCTGTATTTCACCTTTACACCTTTGCCTGCTATTTACCTGCCATCATCCCAAGCCATCACCCATTCTCTTTATATCCTCCTCAACCACAAACATGTTTGGTTGTCTCTTCTCTTCTCCATTCTCGATCCATCATGTCCCTTGTCAAAAATTTCCACAGGACTTGTCCCTTATACACAAATTGAATCTTGTCCCTCCGAGTAATCAAGCATCACCTGTCACTTCTAGCGCTTCTTGCTGTCTTTGTGCCTGTTCTGTCAAGCTTCTGTGTCACTCTAGGTGCTCCTCTTCATCTGTCAGGCTGCCAGTTGCCTCCACCTGTTCCACCTAACCAACGTACACTCACTTCCTCGCCTCCTTGGATTTCTCTCTATTAATCTGGATGAACTCATATGTTGTAACTGTCGCTGCTAGCTGCATCATCACTGCTCCTCCTGCCTCTCTGTCATTCACACAGCAATTCTTTCTTGTTTCAACTTACCTTCCTTCCTCTTCTCTCCAGCTTGTTCTGTCACCTCACCAGCTTCTCCTACATCTCCTCCTTAACCTTATTGCAAATCACAATATGATCATGACACATCATGTTCTACTAATGATGTCTAAAGTCCAAAAGACAAGATTGAAAATATAATTTAACCAACATTTTTCATAGCCTATAATAAAATAAGACCATTAGTTCTTTTTTTCTTTAGTGCTCTGTGTCACTGATGGATATGGGCCTTTCACTGCACAGAAGCATCTTTATGACACTGTGTTTAGTCTGCATTAATCTCTAATTCATCAACACTGGAAAGTGATTCCAAAATGCCAGTGTTCTTTCATATATTGAGTGGGTAGTGGTCGTAATGGTTTTTGGTTTGTGGTCGCACATTAACACAAAATCCAACTCAATGTCACTCTGTTTCTGCAGATTGGTGCATGTTTCCATTGTTGAGTCTTTTGTTAATCCACCAGAGCCTTCTTCGGCTGACTCAGACATTAAGCTTAAAATATAAGTTTTCATAGTTCCAGGACTGCTGGATAACCTTCACACGTTACAGTGTCAGGTTCATTACTGTCTGTCAGCTCACGTTAGTGACATCTTGTGCTTTAAAGTGTCCCATGGCCTCATTAAAAATGAATAAATAACCGTCTGCATTAAAGTGGTTGGCAAATACTTCCATCACAATGCTGAAGTGTCTGTTTTAGACAGCTGGTATCCTTTCAAATGTTTCACAGCTGTTCATATAAAGAGATCTGGCTTTAACGCACTGGACAAAATCCAAGGGATGTCTTAGAAAAAGCACCAACTGAAAGTGCTGATACTTTGAACCTGCAGCAACTATTTTTGTGCTCTGTATACATATGCCAATGTTTATCAAGTACAGATATGCAGGCTGCAAGTAATTACTTACTGTTTACCTCCTGACATCATAGTCTCACAAACCACTCAGAGAGGTTACATGACAAAAATTATAAATAACTCCGATGAAGCAATGTAGCAAATCAAACCTCATGACTGGGCTTGGGGATGAGGTGGGTGGTGTCCATGTCTTTCAGTTTCCCATTAAAAGATCACACATAACTTACTTTGCATGTCCGTGTTATCTTCACTCACAAACTGTGTCAAACTCAGCGCCTTAAGCTGCCAGCAGCTGGTTGTTTCTGCTGGTGTCAACTGTCTGCTGTCGCCATCTGTCCCTGTGATCCTAAAATGAACTCGGCAAACCAGGACTTGCATTGAAAAACATCATAATACCATGAATTAGAAGATCCAGAGAGAGATTCAGACAAAGAAGTGGCAAGCTTCTGTTGTGTCACTGCGGGTACACTCTTAATACACACCAACGTGTTGGTATCATCAACGTTATTTCGAGATGTGGACCATTGATATCTTAGACAGCAAGAGATGTCATGATTTTTTTTGGGGGTTAGTTAAAACAAAAATCAAAACAGTCCACCACAGACTCTACTGAAGACGAAACTACATACAGAAAGCAATAATTCAACAAAGCTGTGTTTGGTATTGTCATGAATCTGCTTTGTTATTCAGACTAATTGGACACATGAAATCAAGGCATTGACAACAAAGCGAGGATGACAAGAAGCCTTTACATCCCAGAGACAATGCTATGTAATTATTGCTTCTCGCTCTTTGGATCTCATTGTTGTTGAAGGCATCCTGACAATGCAGGGCAGGTTTGTGTCACAAAATGATTCGCATTTCATTTGGACATGACAGGCAGTCGACATTTTGTGTGCGATCCGTCAATGTCCCAGTTCAACCTAATATTCAAATTTCTATTGCGTAATGAAACTCATGTACTGCTTCATGGTAATGGAGATTCTTATGCTAGAAATATAATTTCTACTAACTTAACATCAACTATGTCAGGAACATATTAGGCTTTTGCAGGCTTATCATCGGTTTAGTAACAAAACAAGTACAGAAATATTATGCTGCAAGGTTTGATACACAATATAAACCACAAACAGCTGCGGGACTGTGTGAAAGCATTTTTATAAAATAAAATAAAATACCCTCAAATAGGCAGCTGTTCCGCAAAGAATCCTTGCTCAGTGTTTACATGATTTTAACGCAAACTGATCCTTTAATTCTTGATACATTTTTTTTAATGTATTTTGAAGCGTGTGGTATATTGAGCAATCAATGGGATAACAATAAAAGCTGATGGCTCATTTTTACAGCCATGGAATAATGCGACCTCACTGTTGCCTCATCGACAGGTCTGTCAGCGTATGAGGACCAGTGTTGTGCTATTGGAACCAGGGAATATAACTGGAAGTGCCTGCACAATATTTGTAACATGTTTTATTGGAAAGCAAGGCCAATTAAAAGCTATGAATGTCACATCGATAACCCAATGAAATCCGCAAAAGGCCAAAATAAACATGACTAAGAGTTTGAAAAACTTTTCTCCATCAGCAACTTTGTGAGTCATTGAATGTGCTTTTTATCTTCTTTCATTTATTGTCATCATTTTTCAAGAAGCATGAGTTAGTGGGCTTGCGAGCATCCCTTTGTCATTCATCTTCATGCTGAAGCTACCCTCTGGGGTGTGAGAGAGATTTAGTCTCAATGCAAAATTGGGATGATGGGAGGAGAATTCTGGGACTCTTTCCATCAACAAGGCTAAATGTTTTATTCAGAACACATTTTAAATCCTCAAAGAAACACAAAGTAAATTTCTCAGTGTTGCCCTGCCAGTAGTCGCTATTCTGTTTAACTCCTTTTTTCCCTTCAAGACTTGATTAAGTCCTTGTGACAGAAGAGGGTCCCATCTGTGTGTGTGTGTGTGTGTGTGTGCATACGTGATGTTGAAGAGGGGATTGTTAAGATTATGAAGAGCTGTGATGAGAAGACAGCAAGATGACCCAGTTAAGGAAGTGTTTAATGCTTTAATGGACCGGTGGGGGTGGTCGTAAGGACATGGCGAGAGAGATTAGGACAATCTACCGCCCTGTTTTCATAGTGGTTATGTAAGAACACAAAAAATACAAAAAAAGTCATCAAAATATTCTTGTAATGCCGCTGTTAATTAAAATGTACTGTTCCTCCGAGAGTCTCTTTTTGAGTGATTAGATGACCTCAGGATCATATCAGCAAAGTGGGCGTCTAGTGAGCCAAACCAATTTAAGATATAATTAAAGTGAGCCCCGAGCTGATGACAGAGACTGATGCTTCAGTAAAATTCCAAATACCACAAAACACTCACAACATCACTACTCCAACATTCGAGTGTCAAACAAGTGCGTGTGCACACCTGGCATGTGCCACCATTGCCATGCAAAATACTGTAGGTTCTTCTTGTAGTAAGATTTTGGACCACACCAATGTTATCAGTGACCAATTGAATTGCATCTCTTACACATAATAAATTCAGATTTTTGTATCATTCTTATAACAGTACTCTTTGGTCTCTTTAGCACTGTGCAGTGCATGTTTTTTTTCATCAATGCAGGCCTGGGCATTGTGGTTAAAGGTAGGGTCAGCTTTTTTGTCCTTGGAGCTTTTTTTGACATGTTAAAATCCCCTTCACAGCAATTAATGAACAGACAAATGAAACATTTTATTCTTGTTCAGAATGTGCAATACTGTTAAAATATTGTCCATTTGTTTTGACTGACCGGATCAAAAAGTTTGGATGGTGATATGATATTCTATATCTTGCTAAGCCATTTGTCCACATCCCTTGCATGGTACAGCGTTATGGAAGGATCCAAAGAAAGCGTCCAATGTTACATTAAAGTCACAGCATACCTAGATTACCCGCACCACCTTTAAGTAAGGAAACTTAGCATGAAATATTCCGCAGTCCAATAAAGGAAAGAGGGTGATGAGCATGAAAATACACATAAAAGTAGTGTGAATAACAAAAACCTGTGTGCATGTTTATTTTATCTGTGGTTGTTTCTGCAATCTCTCCCTCGATGAAATATAATGCTAAGAGGCACTTCTGTCCAGTCACAAAGGCAGCAACTGCCCCGCCAAACAAAGCTGGAGCTGGAGCTGATCATAAACAGATGTCTGTCAAGACGCTGGCGGGAACAACATTTGGGGGTTGGAGAGGCCTCTTAGTGAACCCGCTGTGGGCCACATCATGCATCACGCAGCTGCAAAAATGACCAATGGCATTCTGGGCAAGTGTGTGTTTGTGAAGGTGCAACAACACGTGTCACAACAAATAATCGTGCGGAGATGAAGGACAGATTTAAAAGTCAATTACTGTGTTATAACAGCAGATGTAGGTAGGTGTTCTGCAGAGTTGTCCAGGTGCGATGGACCATCGGCTTTCAGACTTCCTATCTGATGAATAATGGAATCGGGAAAGGCTTCTTTGCCCAAACATCCAGCTGAGACCATTCCATATCTTCATCTTCAAAGGTTCCAAAATAGAACTCCTGGCTTAGGGCCCCCATCCTGTCCCACACACACCCACTGTGTGCGCCGCATGGCCTGGCTAAACCCATGCCAGCGCCACAAATGCAACCCAAATAGCCGACATCCTGCAGAATACAGCCAGCTTTAAAAAAAGCATCTGCATGACTTTAATCTCGGTCACACCTTTTTTTAAGTTTCTGGCCCTGCCCCCCTTTGTGATGCTAATGTCTAGCATGATAAAAATAGCCACCGGTAAAAATGCTGGCCCAGCACATTTGGGGCAAAAAAGAAATGTGCTGAACAGACCGACCAGGGAGGCCAGGACAGAGGGCTATTTCACCCTCCATGCATTTTTAACTGCTGCAGTTCTAATGGATGTCTAGAAAGTTTTATGGGACGACGTGCGTCACGGTGGTCACACTTTTCTAATCTCAGCATGAGTGGTGCAGCAATATATAGCTGTTTACCAGAATTTCAACCTGTGATGACATTTTCCTGTTTAAAAATAAGAAGAATGATGATAGTTTGTGTTTTTGATGGAATTGATGTCACTTCAATTGTCTGTTTCTCATAAAATATACCTGCATTTAGCCGTATACATTTTTCACTGTAACATTGTTTTACATCAAAGTGTCATTATTTTTTTGATAATCTTATTTTTCTACATCAAGTTATTATAAATGATGGAATGAAAATTGACTGTTCAGACACATAATCCAAGAGCAAAATTCTACCAAGAACGGAATGTGTAGAGACCAAGACAAGATCAAGACCAATGTCGAGAGCAAGACCAGGGGCAGACAGATAAATGGCTACTCCATAACTTTGTTAGTGCGTTTGGCAATAGGTTGCAGACAGACTCAGAACACCATTGTAAAATTACTTATCGCTCAAAACACATTATGAAACATAAAAATGATACAAAAAACAAGGAACATTAAGAGCGTCACTGAGAAATATGTACTGAATTGTGGTGACCTGAAACAAGAGCAGAAAGCAGTGGTCAAAAAACTCACATGGAGAAAAGAACAAGGAGCAATGAAATGTGCACTTCATGGGCATGTAGATGTTCATGCACACACCGCTGGAACCAGGAAGCTTTTACACAACAAGTAGGATAGTCGATTACACATAGGCTTCAGGTGTGTGCAATTGCCAGCCATGCTCATGAAGATGAAGATGGGGTGCACCAAATAAAACCATAATTAAACCATAAATGGATCATGACACCATTGCACAAACATTTAAGTGAAATCTGTTTTCTGAGAGATTCTCTCAACAGACAGAAAGATGGTCACAGTAGCTCCGTGGTGTAGGTAATGACTCCAATGGGGAAAAAGGACTTTTCATTGCCCCATCTTTCATTGACAAGACGTCTCATTTTCTCTTGCAATTCTACAAAAGTGATCCATTTGTTTGCTAAAGGGCTAAATGAAGACACAATTTCCATTTATTTATTTTCTTAAAATTTGCACTTAGTGCCCTCAGAAATGCAAAACTGAGAGTAAAAACTGAGCTCCTTTCAGGAGTTGCACAGAAATCATTGACAAAGCACTTTGTATGTTTTACAGCAAGAAGAACCATGTACGTATAGTATGCACAAACCAAACGTTAATCGCCCCCAATATGTATCTACACATGTATATTCATATGTATAGTAGTTATTTAGGTAAATATAAATTCTGCTGAATATTTTAGTATGTACTTAAGTCACACTGCTCCAATGAAACACACGTTGATGACATATTCAAAACAAGTTGGCATAACTGTTTGCTAGCACATAAAGGAACCAATTACTTGATCTTGCAGATGTTGCAAGATCCTGTCTCTATGGGTCCTTGTATTTACTGTACAACATGGACACTAGAAACTCTCTCAACACCCACATCTCCTCTATGACTCCAGACATAATCGTGCCGATTCCTGACTGCACTCCCATCCCGACTCCCCCGTTCCAGATTCAAAGCATCTCCTGTCTGTGCCATAATATTTGCTGCCTCCCACTGAGCAAACCTGCAGCGAGGTGTTGAGAATACAGCTGTTGCTGGACTTAGTTGCTAGAGCCTACTAATGACTTCCATCTACCAGGAGTGAGAAAACTCTGGGCGCTTGTAGAGTTCAGTGCATCTGCATGCACTTTGACATGAAATATCAGCTCCATCTCCAGGCCAGCAGCCGGGCCAGCTCTGCGAAACATTAGCCGGAGCGAGCGACTGGGCCACGCAAGCACAATCAGCAGCAATTAGTCAGTGCTCTCATACGCTGCCAAGCGTGCAACTCCAGCCATCATCAAACAGCCGCACCAGATCAGAGCAGGTAGAAACAATTATCACGCCCCGATATACATGCGCTATCTGGATGTCTATCCAGAGAAACAAAAGATTTCATCAGCTGTGTGCGTCTCTGATGGCGTCGGACTTTCCACATGCCAGTTTAAGTGAAATTGTTTTATTTCACTGAAAGTATTTTTTCACACTAGTCGTGTGTGTATGCATGCATGTGTGTGTGTGTGTGTGTGTGCACGTGTGTGTCTACTTCAGTTATCATTCAATATTAATATCATCATTCGAGCTGGACAATGCTGATTATTAATAGGTAAATTACAATTATTACTTTACCTAACTGGCTGATGATGTTTATTTATTTGTGTCTTATAATTGGGGCTTTTCAACTTTTCATTATTTGGGCAAGAATATCATCAATCATCTACATTTATTATGATAAATAAATGTAGTATTTTATCAATTATTTTTCTAGTGTTTCTGTTCACTCTCTCAGCAACATCTGCTTTAATGACTTTTGAGGTTTGATCAACCATATTTTGTGACACTTCCTCCATCTCACCTTGACTGTGTGTGAGCATGAGAATGTGTGTGTTGTTCCCTGGGTCCCCAGGTGTGCCTGGTATCAAAGGCTTTGCTCGGTCAGTGAGCGGAACAGACCCTCTCAACGCTGCAGGGATCACATTTGAAAGGGAAGGTCGATGTTTTACATTTCACTTTGGCAGATCTGTTTGCCCCTTTTGCATGTTGAGTATTGAACTTCCAAAAACTGTTATTATTCTTCCCCCTGTTTCTGCTTTTTCTGTCTTCCTGGTTGAGTTAAAGCAACACTGGAACAGTCTACCTTTAGGGGTGGCTTTGCGAAAGATGGTATCCAGATGTGAATGTGTGTTTGTGTCTAAACTCTTCAAAGGAATCTCTTAATGTGTTTACGGCAGAGCACAACAAATCGTGCATTTAGAAGTTGTTGTGTTGGTCACGTAAAGACACCCAAACAATTGGGATCATTAACTGTGCTATACGTGTTTGATTCTGTTATTTCTCTCAGCTCTTTAGCTGTTTCTTTGTCCTTTGAGAAAAGAAAATCATTCTTTCGTTGAGTGTTTCTTTTTCTTTTCCAGATCATTATTCAATTAGATGCAGCTCCATTTTTTGCACAACACTCGCCTTGTTTCAAATGTCTTCAGAGAAAACTTGAAAATTACTTTTATCTTTACAAAACCCCCAAATACAACAACAAACTATATTAACTGCCACTGCAATAAAGCCTTTCTTTGCCCATTTATTCTTTCATCATCCATAAAAAGCTCCACTAGCTGAGTCTTCTGAGGTGTTTTAATGTCCACGTTATGATGTGGACTCTCCATCTGTGTTGACCTGTCATAAGCTCTCCACTGCTGGAAGACCTTCAAAGGAAGTTTTTTTTCTGTGCTGTTTCCTTCCCTCTTTATGGGAATTATGAACACCAGCAATGACTTTCATTACAGAATTCCCTGTTTGCTCAATGTCTGCCCAGCTAGATCGATGACCATATAAGGCAGACATAGTTTGTCTTCTGTTTATGATAGGAACGTCCTCCTTCCGGGACCTCTGTCATAGCATCCGTAAACTCCCAAACTTTAGCTTTTATTTACAACTCCAGATGAAAAGCCTTCTCCCCTAATGTTTTTTTTTTTTTGTCCAAAAGCAGCGTCCTTTCAAGGTCTGTTTGCTGACACATTTGTTTTCTTCTGATGTCTGTAGTGTTTATCTTTTCATGCTTGGATCCCACTTTTCTGCGCCGATACTTTTTCACTTTTTCCACAAACATGCCTGCTGACCCAAATATGAATGCTCCCACATCTGAGCGGTCCTCAGGTACCATCGGGCTGCTTTATGAAG